>NW_027663543.1:0-51000 GCF_964034855.1 Anser brachyrhynchus | reverse complement strand
CCAGCCGGGGGGCTCTGGCTGCCCCTCCAACTCCTGGAGTCCTTGTTTGTGGGTCCTGCCTATGCCAGTGGGACCCTCCCATATGCTGTTTTTTGTTTCTCCCTGCTCTGTTAGCCTGTCCCTGTTCCTGTTCTTCATGTCCCTGTTTAAGGTGTCTCCTCAATCACCCTTCTTTGTTCCCTCTCAACTCTTTACTTTCCTGATGGCCTCATCTTTAAGAGTTGGATGTTATCACCAACCATGGGACTTGTCGACCCCCATGGCCATGCTCCCACATTTCCCCCTCCTTTATTAACATAAAAGAGCTCGATTAACACCAATTAAGAAAGCAGGTTTAACACAAATTAAGAAGGCGCGATTAACAGAAATTAAGAAAGCAAGAGTAACACAAATTAAGAAGGCAGGATCAACACAAACTAAAATACAGAGAAAAACTGCCAGGCATACTAATTCCACCTTTAACAAACTTTGTAACCCCATCCCTGGGAGTGGCAGGCACTGAGTGCTGCCCAGCCGGGGGGCTCTGGCTGCCCCTCCAACTCCTGGAGTCCTTGTTTGTGGGTCCTGCCTATGCCAGCGAGACCCTCCCATACGCTGTTTTTTGTTTGTCCCTGTTCTGATAGCCTGTCCCTATTCATTCCTTTTTTGTTTTCCTCCCTGTTCTTTTAGACTATCCCTGTTCCTGTTCTTCATGTCCCTGGTTAAGGTGTCTCCTGAATCACCCTTCTTTGTTCCCTCTCAAGGCTTTCCTTTCCTGATGGTCTCATCCTTAAGAGTCCGATGTTATCACCAACCATGGGGCTTGTCGACCCCCATGGCCACACTCCCACATCTTCCCCTTCTTTATTAACATAAGAAAGCGCAATTAACACAAATTAAGAAGGCAGGATCAACACAAACTAAAACACAGAGAAAAACTGCCAGGCATACTAAGTCTATCTTTAACAATCTTTGTAAAACCATCCCTGGGAGTGGCAGGCACTGAGTGCTGCCCAGCCGGGGGGCTCTGGCTGTCCCTCCAACTCCTGGAGTCCTTGTTTGTGGGTCCTGCGTAAGCCAGCGTGACCCTCCCATAAGCTCTTTTTGTTCGTCCCTGTTCTGTTAGCCTGTACCTATTCATTCCTTTTTTGTTTTTGTCCCTGTTCTGTTAGCCTGTCCCTGTTCCTGTTCTTCATGTCCCTGTTTGTTTTCTTCTCGTCCCTGTTCGTTTTCATGTCCCTGTTGGGGGGCGATTTGTGGCGTAAAGACCGCACGGACAACGGGGTTCTTTCAGGATCTGTAACTGCTACCTCTTTATTGATGACATAACTTGAACTCTCTCTTACTGAGGGCATAACTTCATCTCTCAGAGTGAGGGCACAACTTCATTCTATCCCTTATTCAGGAAAGGCTCCCTTCCTATAACTTCCGCCTCACAGCAGTACCTTTCCACTAACTAGTCATTGGTCAACAACGTTGCCCGGCAACAGCAAACACCCAGCCACTTCCATGCATTAATGGCTGGAGAAGTAGCCACCCCAGACAAGAAGGTGTCACCTGAATCACCCTTCTTTGTTCCCTCTCAACTCTTTAAATTCCTGATGGTCTCATCCTTAAGAGTTGGATGTTATCACCAACCATGGGGCTTGTGGACCCCCATTGCCACACTCCCACATCTTCCCCTTCTTTATTAACATAAGAAAGCGCAATTAACACAACTTAAGAAGGCAGGATCAACACAAACTAAAACACAGAGAAAAACTGCCAGGCATACTAAGTCTATCTTTAACAATCTTTGTAAAACCATCCCTGGGAGAGGCAGGCACTGAGTGCTGCCCAGCCGGGGGGCTCTGGCTGCCCCTCCAACTCCTGGAGTCCTTCTTTGTGGGTCCTGCCTATGCCAGTGGGACCCTCCCATATGCTGTTTTTTGTTTCTCCCTGCTCTGTTAGCCTGTCCCTGTTCCTGTTCTTCATGTCCCTGTTTAAGGTGTCTCCTGAATCACCCTTCTTTGTTCCCTCTCAAGGCTTTACTTTCCTGATGGCCTCATCTTTAAGAGTCGGATGTTATCACCAACCATGGGACTTGTCGACCCCCATGGCCAGGCTCCCACATCTCCCCCTTCTTTATTAACATAGAAGAGCTCGATTAACACAAATTAAGAAAGCAGGTTTAACACAAATTAAGAAGGCGCGATTAACAGAAATTAAGAAAGCAAGAGAAACACAAATTAAGAAAGCACTCTTAACACAAATTAAAATACAGAGAAAAAGTGCCAGGCATACTAATTCCATCTTTAACAAACTTTGTAACCCCATCCCTGGGAGAGGCAGGCACTGAGTGCTTCCCAGCCGGGGGGCTCTGGCTGCCCCTCCAACTCCTGGAGTCCTTGTTTGTGGGTCCTGCCTATGCCAGCGAGACCCTCCCATACGCTGTTTTTTGTTTGTCCCTGTTCTGATAGCCTGTCCCTATTCATTCCTTTTTTGTTTTCCTCCCTGTTCTTTTAGACTATCCCTGTTCCTGTTCTTCATGTCCCTGGTTAAGGTGTCTCCTGAATCACCCTTCTTTGTTCCCTCTCAAGGCTTTCCTTTCCTGATGGTCTCATCCTTAAGAGTCCGATGTTATCACCAACCATGGGGCTTGTCGACCCCCATGGCCACACTCCCACATGTTCCCCTTCTTTATTAACATAAGAAAGCGCAATTAACACAAATTAAGAAGGCAGGATCAACACAAACTAAAACACAGAGAAAAACTGCCAGGCATACTAAGTCTATCTTTAACAATCTTTTTAAAACCATCCCTGGGAGAGGCAGGCACTGAGTGCTGCCCAGCCGGGGGGCTCTGGCTGCCCCTCCAACTCCTGGAGTCCTTGTTTGTGGGTCCTGCGTAAGCCAGCGTGACCCTCCCATACGCTCTTTTTGTTCGTCCCTGTTCTGTTAGCCTGTACCTATTCATTCCTTTTTTTTTCTTTTTCCTGTTCCGTTTGCCTGTCCCTATTCATTCCTTTTTTTTTTTTGTCCCTGTTCTGTTAGCCTGTCCCTGTTCCTGTTCTTCATGTCCCTGTTTGTTTTCTTCTCGTCCCTGTTTGTTTTCTTGTCCCTGTTGGGGGGCGATTTGTGGCGTAAAGACCGCACGGACAACGGGGTTCTTTCAGGATCTGTAACTGCTACCTCATTATTGATGACATAACTTGAACTCTCTCTTACTGAGGGCATAACTTCATCTCTCAGAGTGAGGGCACAACTTCATTCTATCCCTTATTCAGGAAAGGCTCCCTTCCTATAACTTCCGCCTCACAGCAGTACCTTTCCACTAACTAGTCATTGGTCAACAACTTTGCCCGGTAACAGCAAACACCCAGCCACTTCCATGCATTAATGGCTGGAGAACTAGCCACCCCAGACAAGAAGGTGTCACCTGAATCACCCTTCTTTGTTCCCTCTCAACTCTTTAAATTCCTGATGGTCTCATCCTTAAGAGTCCTATGTTATCTGTTATCACCAACCATGGGGCTTGTCGACCCCCATTGCCACACTCCCACATCTTCCCCTTCTTTATTAACATAAGAAAGCGCAATTAACACAAATTAAGAAGGCAGGATCAACACAAACTAAAACACAGAGAAAAACTGCCAGGCATACTAAGTCTATCTTTAACAATCTTTGTAAAACCATCCCTGGGAGAGGCAGGCACTGAGTGCTGCCCAGCCGGGGGGCTCTGGCTGCCCCTCCAACTCCTGGAGTCCTTGTTTGTGGGTCCTGCGTAAGCCAGCGTGACCCTCCCATAAGCTCTTTTTGTTCGTCCCTGTTCTGTTAGCCTGTACCTATTCATTCCTTTTTTGTTTTTGTCCCTGTTCTGTTAGCCTGTCCCTGTTCCTGTTCTTCATGTCCCTGTTTGTTTTCTTCTCGTCCCTGTTCGTTTTCATGTCCCTGTTGGGGAGCGATTTGTGGCGTAAAGACCGCACGGACAACGGGGTTCTTTCAGGATCTGTAACTGCTACCTCTTTATTGATGACATAACTTGAACTCTCTCTTACTGAGGGCATAACTTCATCTCTCAGAGTGAGGGCACAACTTCATTCTATCCCTTATTCAGGAAAGGCTCCCTTCCTATAACTTCCGCCTCACAGCAGTACCTTTCCACTAACTAGTCATTGGTCAGCAACGTTGCCCGGCAACAGCAAACACCCAGCAACTTCCATGCATTAATGGCTGGAGAACTAGCCACCCCAGACAAGAAGGTGTCACCTGAATCACCCTTCTTTGTTCCCTCTCAACTCTTTAAATTCCTGATGGTCTCATCCTTAAGAGTTGGATGTTATCACCAACCATGGGGCTTGTCGACCCCCATTGCCACACTCCCACATCTTCCCCTTCTTTATTAACATAAGAAAGCACAATTAACACAAATTAAGAAGGCAGGATCAACACAAACTAAAACACAGAGAAAAACTGCCAGGCATACTAATTCCATCTTTAACAAACTTTGTAACCCCATCCCTGGGAGAGGCAGGCACTGAGTGCTGCCCATCCGGGGGGCTCTGGCTGCCCCTCCAACTCCTGGAGTCCTTGTTTGTGGGTCCTGCCTATGCCAGCGAGACCCTCCCATACGCTGTTTTTTGTTTTTCGCTGTTCTGATAGCCTGTCCCTATTCATTCCTTTTTTGTTTTTGTCCCTGTTCTGTTAGCCTGTCCCTGTTCCTGTTCTTCATGTCCCTGCTTAAGGTGTCTCCTGAATCACCCTTCTTTGTTCCCTCTCAAGG
The DNA here is from genome assembly GCF_964034855.1 of Anser brachyrhynchus. NCBI lineage: Eukaryota > Metazoa > Chordata > Aves > Anseriformes > Anatidae > Anser > Anser brachyrhynchus. The sequence continues at coordinate 46,259 of NW_027663543.1, read as the reverse complement.
CTTTACTTTCCTGATGGTCTCATCCTTAAGAGTCCGATGTTATCACCAACCATGGGGCTTGTCGACCCCCATGGCCACACTCCCACATCTCCTCCTTCTTTATTAACATAAGAAAGCACAATTAACACAAATTAAGAAGGCAGGATCAACACAAACTAAAACACAGAGAAAAACTGCCAGGCATACTAAGACTATCTTTAACAAACTTTGCAACCCCATCCCTGGGAGTGGCAGGCACTGAGTGCTGCCCAGCCGGGGGGCTCTAGCTGCCTCTCCAACTCCTGGAGTCCTTGTTTGTGGGTCCTGCCTATGCCAGCGAGACCCTCCCATACGCTGTTTTTTGTTTGTCCCTGTTCTGATAGCCTGTCCCTATTCATTCCTTTTTTGTTTTTGTCCCTGTTCTGTTAGACTATCCCTGTTCCTGTTCTTCATGTCCCTGTTTAAGCTGTCTCCTGAATCACCCTTCTTTGTTCCCTCTCAAGGCTTTACTTTCCTCATGGCCTCATCTTTAAGAGTCGGATGTGATCACCAACCATGGGGCTTGTCGACCCCCATGGCCACACTCCCACATCTCCTCCTTCTTTATTAACATAAGAAAGCGCAATTAACACAAATTAAGAAGGCAGGATCAACACAAACTAAAACACAGAGAAAAACTGCCAGGCATACTAAGACTATCTTTAACAAACTTTGCAGCCCCATCCCTGGGAGAGGCAGGCACTGAGTGCTGCCCAGCCGGGGGGCTCTGGCTGCCCCTCCAACTCCTGGAGTCCTTGTTTGTGGGTCCAGCATATGCCAGTGGGACCCTCCCATATGCTGTTTTTTGTTTCTTCCTGCTCTGTTAGCCTGTCCCTGTTCCTGTTCTTCATGTCCCTGTTTAAGGTGTCTCCTGAATCACCCTTCTTTGTTCCCTCTCAACTCTTTACTTTCCTGATGGCCTCATCTTTAAGAGTGGGTTGTTATCACCAACCATGGGACTTGTGGACCCCCATGGCCATGCTCCCACATCTCCCCCTTCTTTATTAACATAAAAGAGCTCGATTAACACAAATTAAGAAAGCAGGTTTAACACAAATTAAGAAGGCGCGATTAACAGAAATTAAGAAAGCAAGAGTAACACAAATTAAAAAAGCACTATTCACACAAATTAAAATACAGAGAAAAACTGCCAGGCATACTAATTCCATCTTTAACAAACTTTGTAACCACAACCCTGGGAGAGGCAGGCACTGAGTGCTGCCCAGCCGGGGGGCTCTGGCTGCCCCTCCAACTCCTGGAGTCCTTGTTTGGGGGTCCTGCCTATGCCAGCGAGACCCTCCCATACGCTGTTTTTTGTTTGTCCCTGTTCTGATAGCATGTCCCTATTCATTCCTTTTTTGTTTTTGTCCCTGTTCTGTTAGACTATCCCTGTTCCTGTTCTTCATGTCCCTGTTTAAGGTGTCTCCTGAATCACCCTTCTTTGTTCCCTCTCAAGGCTTTACTTTCCTCATGGCCTCATCTTTAAGAGTCGGATGTGATCACCAACCATGGGGCTTGTCGACCCCCATGGCCACACTCCCACATCTTCCCCTTCTTTATTAACTTAAGAAAGCGCAATTAACACAAATTAAGAAGGCAGGATCAACACAAACTAAAACACAGAGAAAAACTGCCAGGCATACTAAGACTATCTTTAACAAACTTTGCAACCCCATCCCTGGGAGAAGCAGGCACTGAGTGCTGCCCAGCCGGGGGGCTCTGGCTGCCCCTCCAACTCCTGGAGTCCTTGTTTGTGGGTCCTGCGTAAGCCAGCGTGGCCCTCCCATAAGCTCTTTTTGTTCGTCCCTGTTCTGTTAGCCTGTACCTATTCATTCCTTTTCTGTTTTTGTCCCTGTTCCGTTTGCCTGTCCCTATTCATTCCTTTTTTGTTTTTGTCCCTGTTCTGTTAGCCTGTCCCTGTTCCTGTTCTTCATGTCCCTGTTTGTTTTCTTCTCGTCCCTGTTCGTTTTCATGTCCCTGTTGGGGGGCGATTTGTGGCGTAAAGACCGCACGGACAACGGGGTTCTTTCAGGATCTGTAACTGCTACCTCTTTATTGATGACATAACTTGAACTCTCTCTTACTGAGGGCATAACTTCATCTCTCAGAGTGAGGGCACAACTTCATTCTATCCCTTATTCAGGAAAGACTTCCTTCCTATAACTTCCGCCTCACAGCAGTACCTTTCCACTAACTAGTCATTGGTCAACAACTTTGCCCGGCAACAGCAAACACCCAGCCACTTCCATGCATTAATGGCTGGAGAACTAGCCACCCCAGACAAGAAGGTGTCACCTGAATCACCCTTCTTTGTTCCCTCTCAACTCTTTAAATTCCTGATGGTCTCATCCTTAAGAGTCGGATGTTATCACCAACCATGGGGCTTGTGGACCCCCATTGCCACACTCCCACATCTTCCCCTTCTTTATTAACATAAGAAAGCGCGATTAACACAAATTAAGAAGGCAGGATCAACACAAACTAAAACACAGAGAAAAACTGCCAGGCATACTAAGTCTATCTTTAACAATCTTTGTAAAACCATCCCTGGGAGAGGCAGGCACTGAGTGCTGCCCAGCCGGGGGGCTCTGGCTGCCCCTCCAAATCCTGGAGTCCTTGTTTGTGGGTCCAGCATATGCCAGTGGGACCCTCCCATATGCTGTTTTTTGTTTCTCCCTGCTCTGTTAGCCTGTCCCTGTTCCTGTTCTTCATGTCCCTGTTTAAGGTGTCTCCTGAATCACCCTTCTTTGTTCCCTCTCAAGGCTTTCCTTTCCTGATGGTCTCATCTTTTAGAGTCGGATGTGATCACCAACCATGGGGCTTGTCGACCCCCATGGCCACACTCCCACATCTCCTCCTTCTTTATTAACATAAGAAAGCGCAATTAACACAAATTAAGAAGGCAGGATCAACACAAACTAAAACACAGAGAAAAACTGCCAGGCATACTAAGACTATCTTTAACAAACGTTGCAACCCCATCCCTGGGAGAGGCAGGCACTGAGTGCTGCCCAGCCGGGGGGCTCTGGCTGCCCCTCCAACTCCTGGGGTCCTTGTTTGTGGGTCCTGCGTAAGCCAGCGTGACCCTCCCATAAGCTCTTTTTGTTCGTCCCTGTTCTGTTAGCCTGTACCTATTCATTCCTTTTTTTTTTTTTTCCCTGTTCCGTTTGCCTGTCCCTATTCATTCCTTTTTTGTTTTCCTCCCTGTTCTGTTAGACTATCCCTGTTCCTGTTCTTCATGTCCCTGGTTAAGGTGTCTCCTGAATCACCCTTCTTTGTTCCCTCTCAACTCTTTACTTTCCTGATGGCCTCATCTTTAAGAGTCGGATGTTATCACCAAGCATGGGACTTGTCGACCCCCATGGCCATGCTCCCACAACTCCCCCTTCTTTATTAACATAAAAGAGCTCGATTAACACAAATTAAGAAAGCAGGTTTAACACAAATTATGAAGGCGTGATTAACAGAAATTAAGAAAGCAAGAGTAACACAAATTAAGAAAGCACTATTAACACAAACTAAAATACAGAGAAAAAGTGCCAGGCATACTAATTCCATCTTTAACAAACTTTGTAACCCCATCCCTGGGAGAGGCAGGCACTGAGTGCTGCCCAGCTGGGGGGCTCTGGCTGCCCCTCCAACTCCTGGAGTCCTTGTTTGTGGGTCCTGCCTATGCCAGCGAGACCCTCCCATACGCTATTTTTTTTTTTTTTGTCGCTGTTCTGATAGCATGTCCCTATTCATTCCTTTTTTGTTTTTGTCCCTGTTCTGTTAGACTATCCCTGTTCCTGTTCTTCATGTCCCTGGTTAAGGTGTCTCCTGAATCACCCTTCTTTGTTCCCTCTCAAGGCTTTCTTTTCCTGATGGTCTCATCCTTAAGAGTCGGATGTTATCACCAACCATGGGGCTTGTCGACCCCCATGGCCACACTCCCACATCTTCCCCTTCATTATTAACATAAGAAAGCACAATTAACACAAATTAAGAAGGCAGGATCAACACAAACTAAAACACAGAGAAAAACTGCCAGGCATACTAAGACTATCTTTAACAAACTTTGCAACCCCATCCCTGGGAGAGGCAGGCACTGAGTGCTTCCCAGCCGGGGGGCTCTGGCTGCCCCTCCAAATCCTGGAGTCCTTGGTTGTGGGTCCTGCCTATGCCATCGAGACCCTCCCATACGCTGTTTTTTGTTTGTCCCTGTTCTGATAGCCTGTCCCTATTCATTACTTTTTTGTTTTTGTCCCTGTTCTGTTAGACTATCCCTGTTCCTGTTCTTCATGTCCCTGTTTAAGGTGTCTCCTGAATCACCCTTCTTTGTTCCCTCTCAACTCTTTACTTTCCTGATGGCCTCATCTTTAAGAGTTGGATGTTATCACCAACCATAGGGCTTGTGGACCCCCATGGCCATGCTCCCACATCTCCCCCTTCTTTATTAACATAAAAGAGCTCGATTAACACAAATTAAGAAAGCAGGTTTAACACAAATTAAGAAGGCGCGATTAACAGAAATTAAGAAAGCAAGAGAAACACAAATTAAGAAAGCACTCAACACAAATTAAAATACAGAGAAAAAGTGCCAGGCATACTAATTCCATCTTTAACAAACTTTGTAACCCCATCCCTGGGAGAGGCAGGCACTGAGTGCTTCCCAGCTGGGGGGCTCTGGCTGCCCCTCCAACTCCTGGAGTCCTTGTTTCTGGGTCCTGCCTATGCCAGCGAGACCCTCCCATACGCTGTTTTTTGTTTTCCCTGTTCTGTTAACCTGTCCCTGTTCCTGTTCTTCATGTCCCTGTTTAAGGTGTCTCCTGAATCACCCTTCTTTGTTCCCTCTCAAGGCTTTACTTTCCTCATGGCCTCATCTTTAAGAGTCTGATGTTATCACCAACCATGGGGCTTGTCGACCCCCATGGCCACACTCCCACATCTTCCCCTTCTTTATTAACTTAAGAAAGCGCGATTAACACAAATTAAGAAGGCAGGATCAGCACAAACTAAAACACAGATAAAAACTGCCAGGCATACTAAGTCTATCTTTAACAATCTTTGTAAAACCAGCCGTGGGAGAGGCAGGCACTGAGTGCTGCCCAGCCGGGGGGCTCTGGCTGACCCTCCAACTCCTGGAGTCCTTGTTTGTGGGTCCTGCCTATGCCAGCGAGACCCTCCCATATGCTGTTTTTTGTTTGTCCCTTTTCCGTTTTCCTGTCCCTATTCATTCCTTTTTTGTTTTCGTCCCTGTTCTGTTAGACTATCCCTGTTCCTGTTCTTCATGTCCCTGTTTAAGGTGTCTCCTGAATCACCCTTCTTTGTTCCCTCTCAACTCTTTACTTTCCTGATGGCCTCATCTTTAAGAGTCGCATGTTATCACCAACCATGGGACTTGTCGACCCCCATGGCAATGCTCCCACATCTCCCCCTTCTTTATTAACATAAGAGAGCTCGATTAACACAAATTAAGAAAGCAGGTTTAACACAAATTATGAAGGCGCGATTAACAGAAATTAAGAAAGCAAGAGTAACACAAATTAAGAAAGCACTATTAACACAAACTAAAACACAGAGAAAAACTGCCAGGCATACTAAGTCTATCTTTAGCAATCTTTGTAAAACCATCCCTGGGAGAGGCAGGCACTGAGTGCTGCCCAGCCGGGGGGCTCTGGCTGCCCCTCCAACTCCTGGAGTCCTTGTTTGGGGGTCCTGCGTAAGCCAGCGTGACCCTCCCATACGCTCTTTTTGTTCGTCCCTGTTCTGTTAGCCTGTACCTATTCATTCCTTTTCTGTTTTTGTCCCTATTCCGTTTGCCTGTCCCTATTCATTCCTTTTTTGTTTTTGTCCCTGTTCTGTTAGCCTGTCCCTGTTCCTGTTCTTCATGTCCCTGTTTGTTTTCTTCTCGTCCCTGTTCGTTTTCATGTCCCTGTTGGGGGGCGATTTGTGGCGTAAAGACCGCACGGACAACGGGGTTCTTTCAGGATCTGTAACTGCTACCTCTTTATTGATGACATAACTTGAACTCTCTCTTACTGAGGGCATAACTTCATCTCTCAGAGTGAGGGCACAACTTCATTCTATCCCTTATTCAGGAAAGGCTCCCTTCCTATAATTTCTGCCTCACAGCAGTACCTTTGCACTAACTAGTCATTGGTCAACAACTTTGCCCGGTAACAGCAAACACCCAGCAACTTCCATGCTTTAATGGCTGGAGAACAAGCCACCCCAGACAACAAGGTGTCACCTGAATCACCCTTCTTTGTTCCCTCTCAACTCTTTAAATTCCTGATGGTCTCATCCTTAAGAGTCGGATGTTATTACCAACCATGGGGCTTGTCGACCCCCATGGCCACACTCCCACATCTTCCCCTTCTTTATTAACATAAGAAAGCGCGATTAACACAAATTAAGAAGGCAGGATCAACACAAACTAAAACACAGAGAAAAACTGCCAGGCATACTAATTCTATCTTTAACAATCTTTGTAAAACCATCCCTGGGCGAGGCAGGCACTGAATGCTGCCCAGCCGGGGGGCTCTGGCTGCCTCTGCAACTCCTGGAGTCCTTGTTTGTGGGTCCTGCCTATACCAGCGTGACCCTCCCATATGCTGTTTTTTGTTTGTACCTGTTCTGATAACCTGTCCCTATTCATTCCCTTTTTTTTTTTGTCCCTGTTCTGTTAGACTATCCCTGTTCCTGTTCCTCATGTCCCTGCTTAAGGTGTCTCCTGAATCACCCTTCTTTGTTCCCTCTCAAGGCTTTACTTTCCTGATGGTCTCATCTTTAAGAGTCGGATGTTATCACCAACCATGGGGCTTGTCGACCCCCATGGCCACACTCCCACATCTCCTCCTTCTTTATTAACATAAGAAAGCGCAATTAACACAAATTAAGAAGGCAGGATCAACACAAACTTAAACACAGAGAAAAACTGCCAGGCATACTAATTCCATCTTTAACAACCTTTGTAAACCCATCCCTGGCAGAGGGAGACACTAAGTGCTGCCCACCCGGGGGGCTCTGGCTGCCCCTCCAACTCCTGGAGTCCTTGTTTGTGGGTCCAGCATATGCCAGTGGGATCCTCCCATATGCTGTTTTTTGTTTGTCCCTGCTCTGTTAGCCTGTCCCTGTTCCTGTTCTTCATGTCCCTCTTTAAGGTGTCTCCTGAATCACCTTTCTTTGTTCCCTCTCAACTCTTTACTTTCCTGATGGCCTCATCTTTAAGAGTGGGATGTTATCACCAACCATGGGGCTTGTCGACCCCCATGGCCACGCTCCCACATCTCCCCCTTCTTTATTAACATAAAAGAGCTCGATTAACACAAATTAAGAAAGCAGGTTTAACACAAATTAAGAAGGCGCGATTAACAGAAATTAAGAAAGCAAGAGAAACAAAAATTAAGAAAGCACTCTTAACACAAATTAAAATACAGAGAAAAACTGCCAGGCATACTAATTCCATCTTTAACAAACTTTGTAACCCCATCCCTGGGAGAGGCAGGCACTGAGTGCTGCCCAGCAGGGGTGCTCTGGCTGCCCCTCCAACTCCTGGAGTCCTTGTTTGTGGGTCCGGCCTATGCCAGCGAGACCCTCCCATACGCTGTTTTTTGTTTGTCCCTGTTCTGATAGCATGTCCCTATTCATTCCTTTTTTGTTTTTGTCCCTGTTCTGTTAGACTATCCCTGTTCCTGTTCTTCATGTCCCTGCTTAAGGTGTCTCCTGAATCACTCTTCTTTGTTCCCTCTCAAGGCTTTACTTTCCTGATGGCCTCTACTTTAATAGTCGGATGTGATCACCAACCATGGGGCTTGTCGACCCCCATGGCCACACTCCCACATTTTCCCCTTCTTTATTAACATAAGAAAGCGCAATTAAAACAAATTAAGAAGGCAGGATCAACACAAATTAAAACATAGAGAAAAGCTGCCAGGCATACTAAGACTATCTTTAACAAACTTTGCAACCCCATCCCTGGGAGTGGCAGGCACTGAGTGCTGCCCAGTCGGGGGGCTCTGGCTGCCCCTCCAACTCCTGGAGTCCTTGTTTGGGGGTCCTGCGTAAGCCAGCGTGACCCTCCCATAAGCTCTTTTTGTTCGTCCCTGTTCTGTTAGCCTGTACGTATTCATTCCTTTTCTGTTTTTGTCCCAGTTCCGTTTGCCTGTCCCTATTCATTCCTTTTTCGTTTTTGTCCCTGTTCTGTTAGCCTGTCCCTGTTCCTGTTCTTCATTCCCCTGTTTGTTTTCTTCTCGTCCCTGTTCATTTCATGTCCCTGTTGGGGGGCGATTTGTGGCGTAAAGACCGCAAGGACAACGGGGTTCTTTCAGGATCTGTAACTGCTACCTCTTTATTGATGACATAACTTGAACTCTCTCTTACTGAGGGCATAAGTTCATCTCTCAGAGTGAGGGCACAACTTCATTCTATCCCTTATTCAGGAAAGGCTCCCTTCCTATAATTTCCGCCTCACAGCAGTACCTTTCCACTAACTAGTCATTGGTCAACAACTTTGCCCGGCAACAGCAAACACCCAGCCACTTCCATGCATTAATGGCTGGAGAACAAGCCACCCCAGACCACAAGGTGTCACCTGAATCACCCTTCTTTGTTCCCTCTCAACTCTTTAAATTCCTGATGGTCTCATCCTTAAGAGTCCTATGTTATCACCAACCATGGGGCCTGTCGACCCCCATGGCCACACTCCCACATCTCCCCCTTCTTTATTAACTTAAGAAAGCGCGATTAACACAAATTAAGAAGGCAGGATCAACACAAACTAAAACACAGAGAAAAACTGCCAGGCATACTAAGTCTATCTTTAACAACCTTTGTAAAACCATCCCTGGGAGAGGCAGGCACTGAGTACTGCCCAGCCAGGGGGCTCTGGCTGCCCCTCCAACTCCTGGAGTCCTTGTTTGTGGGTCCTGCCTATGCCAGTGGGACCCTCCCATATGCTCTTTTTTGTTTTCGTCCCTGCTCTGTTAGCCTGTCCCTGTTCCTGTCCTTCATGTCCCTGTTTAAGGTGTCTCCTGAATCACCCTTCTTTGTTCCCTCTCAACTCTTTACTTTCCTGATGGTCTCTACTTTAATAGCCGGATGTTATCACCAACCATGGGACTTGTCGACCCCCATGGCCATGCTCCCACATCTCCCCCTTCTTTATTAACATAAAAGAGCTTGATTAACACAAATTAAGAAAGCAGGTTTAACACAAATTAAGAAGGCGCGATTAACAGAAAATAAGAAACGAAGAGTAACACAAATTAAGAAAGAACTATTAACACAAACTAAAATACAGAGAAAAACTGCCAGGCATACTAATTCCATCTTTAACAAACTTTGTAACCCCATCCCTGGGAGAGGCAGGCACTGAGTGCTGCCCAGCCGGGGGGCTCTGGCTGCCCCTCCAACTCCTGGAGTCCTTTTTTGTGGGTCCTGCGTAAGCCAGCGTGACCCTCCCATAAGCTCTTTTTGTTCGTCCCTGTTCTGTTAGCCTGTACCTATTCATTCCTTTTCTGTTTTTGTCCCTGTTCCGTTTGCCTGTCCCTATTCATTCCTTTTTTGTTTTTGTCCCTGTTCTGTTAGCCTGTCCCTGTTCCTGTTCTTCATGTCCCTGTTTGTTTTCTTCTCGTCCCTGTTCGTTTTCATGTCCCTGTTGGGGGGCGATTTGTGGCGTAAAGACCGCACGGACAACGGGGTTCTTTCAGGATCTGTAACTGCTACCTCTTTATTGATGACATAACTTGAACTCTCTCTTACTGAGGGCATAACTTCATCTCTCAGAGTGAGGGCACAACTTCATTCTATCCCTTATTCAGGAAAGGCTCCCTTCCTATAACTTCCGCCTCACAGCAGTACCTTTCCACTAACTAGTCATTGGTCAACAACTTTGCCCGGCAACAGCAAATACCCAGCCACTTCCATGCATTAATGGCTGGAGAACTAGCCACCCCAGACAAGAAGGTGTCACCTGAATCACCCTTCTTTGTTCCCTCTCAACTCTTTAAATTCCTGATGGTCTCATCCTTAAGAGTCGGATGTTATCACCAACCATGGGGCTTGTGGACCCCCATTGCCACACTCCCACATCTTCCCCTTCTTTATTAACATAAGAAAGCGCGATTAACACAAATTAAGAAGGCAGGATCAACACAAACTAAAACACAGAGAAAAACTGCCAGGCATACTAAGTCTATCTTTAACAATCTTTGTAAAACCATCCCTGGGAGAGGCAGGCACTGAGTGCTGCCCAGCCGGGGGGCTCTGGCTGCCCCTCCAACTCCTGGAGTCCTTGTTTGTGGGTCCAGCATATGCCAGTGGGACCCTCCCATATGCTGTTTTTTGTTTCTCCCTGCTCTGTTAGCCTGTCCCTGTTCCTGTTCATGTCCCTGGTTAAGGTGTCTCCTGAATCACCCTTCTTTGTTCCCTCTCAAGGCTTTACTTTCCTCATGGCCTCATCTTTAAGAGTCGGATGTGATCACCAACCATGGGGCTTGTCGACCCCCATGGCCACACTCCCACATCTCCTCCTTCTTTATTAACATAAGAAAGCGCAATTAACACAAATTAAGAAGGCAGGATCAACACAAACTAAAACACAGAGAAAAACTGCCAGGCATACTAAGACTATCTTTAACAAACTTTGCAACCCCATCCCTGGGAGAGGCAGGCACTGAGTGCTGCCCAGCCGGGGGGCTCTGGCTGCCCCTCCAACTCCTGGAGTCCTTGTTTGGGGGTCCTGCGTAAGCCAGCGTGACCCTCCCATAAGCTCTTTTTGTTCGTCCCTGTTCTGTTAGCCTGTACCTATTCATTCCTTTTCTGTTTTTGTCCCTGTTCCGTTTGCCTGTCCCTATTCATTCCTTTTTTGTTTATGTCCCTGTTTTGTTAGCCTGTCCCTGTTCCTGTTCTTCATGTCCCTGTTTGTTTTCTTCTCGTCCCTGTTCGTTTTCATGTCCCTGTTGGGGGGCGATTTGTGGCGTAAAGACCGCACGGACAACGGGGTTCTTTCAGGATCTGTAACTGCTACCTCTTTATTGATGACATAACTTGAACTCTCTCTTACTGAGGGCATAACTTCATCTCTCAGAGTGAGGGCACAACTTCATTCTATCCCTTATTCAGGAAAGGCTCCCTTCCTATAACTTCCGCCTCACAGCAGTACCTTTCCACTAACTAGTCATTGGTCAACAACTTTGCCCGGCAACAGCAAACACCCAGCCACTTCCATGCATTAATGGCTGGAGAACTAGCCACCCCAGACAAGAAGGTGTCACCTGAATCACCCTTCTTTGTTCCCTCTCAACTCTTTACTTTCCTGATGGCCTCATCTTTAAGAGTCGCATGTTATCACCAACCATGGGACTTGTGGACCCCCATGCCCATGCTCCCACATCTCCCCCTTCTTTATTAACATAAAAGAGCTCGATTAACACAAATTTAGAAAGCAGGTTTAACACAAATTAAGAAGGCACGATTAACAGAAATTAAGAAAGCAAGAGTAACACAAATTAAAAAAGCACTATTAACACAAATTAAAATACAGAGAAAAACTGCCAGGCATACTAATTCCATCTTTAACAAACTTTGTAACCCCATCCCTGGGAGAGGCAGGCACTGAGTGCTGCCCAGCCGGGGGGCTCTGGCTGCCCCTCCAACTCCTGGAGTCCTTGTTTGGGGGTCCTGCCTATGCCAGCGAGACCCTCCCATACGCTGTTTTTTGTTTGTCCCTGTTCTGATAGCATGTCCCTATTCATTCCTTTTTTGTTTTTGTCCCTGTTCTGTTAGACTATCCCTGTTCCTGTTCTTCATGTCCCTGCTTAAGGTGTCTCCTGAATCACCCTTCTTTGTTCCCTCTCAAGGCTTTACTTTCCTCATGGCCTCATCTTTAAGAGTCGGATGTTATCACCAACCATGGGGCTTGTGGACCCCCATTGCCACACTCCCACATCTTCCCCTTCTTTATTAACATAAGAAAGCGCGATTAACACAAATTAAGAAGGCAGGTTTAACACAAATTAAGAAGGCGCGATTAACAGAAATTAAGAAAGCAAGAGTAACACAAATTAAGAAAGCACTATTAACACAAACTAAAATACAGAGAAAAACTGCCAGGCATACTAATTCCATCTTTAACAAACTTTGTAACCCCATCCCTGGGAGAGGCAGGCACTGAGTGCTGCCCAGACGGGGGGCTCTGGATGCCCCTCCAACTCCTGGAGTCCTTGTTTGTGGGTCCTGCCTATGCCAGCGAGACCCTCCCATAGGCTGTTTTTTGTTTGTCCCTGTTCTGATAGCCTGTCCCTATTCATTACCTTTTTGTTTTCGTCCCTGTTCTGTTAGACTATCCCTGTTCCTGTTCTTCATGTCCCTGCTTAAGGTGTCTCCTGAATCACCCTTCTTTATTCCCTCTCAAGGCTTTACTTTCCTGATGGTCTCATATTTAAGAGTTGGATGTTATCACCAACCATGGGACTTGTCGACCCCCATGGCCATGCTCCCACATCTCCCCCTTCTTTATTAACATAAAAGAGCTCGATTAACACAAATTAAGAAAGCAGGTTTAACACAAATTAAGAAGGCGCGATTAACAGAAATTAAGAAAGCAAGAGTAACACAAATTAAGAAAGCACTATTAACACAAACTAAAATACAGAGAAAAACTGCCAGGCATACTAATTCCATCTTTAACAAACTTTGCAACCCCATCGCGGGGAGTGGCAGGCACTGAGTGCTGCCCAGCTGGGGGGCTCTGGCTGCCCCTCCAACTCCTGGAGTCCTTGTTTGTGGGTCCTGCCTATGCCAGCGAGACCCTCCCATACGCTGTTTTTTGTTTGTCCCTGTTCTGATAGCATGTCCCTATTCTTTCCTTTTTTGTGTTTGTCCCTGTTCTGTTAGACTATCCCTGTTCCTGTTCTTCATGTCCCTGTTTAAGGTGTCTCCTGAATCACCCTTCTTTGTTCCCTCTCAAGGCTTTCCTTTCCTGATGGTCTCATCCTTAAGAGTCCGATGTTATCACCAACCATGGGGCTTGTCGACCCCCATGGCCACACTCCCACATCTTCCCCTTCTTTATTAACATAAGAAAGCACAATTAACACAAATTAAGAAGGCAGGATAAACACAAACTAAAACACAGAGAAAAACTGCCAGGCATACTAAGACTATCTTTACCAAACTTTGCAACCCCATCCCTGGGAGTGGCAGGCACTGAGTGCTTCCCAGCTGGGGGGCTCTGGCTGCCCCTCCAACGCCTGGAGTCCTTGTTTGTGGGTCCTGCCTATGCCAGTGGGACCCTCCCATATGCTGTTTTTTGTTTCTCCCTGCTCTGTTAGCCTGTCCCTGTTCCTGTTCTTCATGTCCCTGCTTAAGGTGTCTCCTGAATCACCCTTCTTTGTTCCCTCTCAAGGCTTTACTTTCCTCATGGCCTCATCTTTAAGAGTCGGATGTGATCACCAACCATGGGGCTTGTCGACCCCCATGGCCACACTCCCACATCTCCTCCTTCTTTATTAACATAAGAAAGCGCGATTAACAAATTAAGAAGGCAGGATCAACACAAACTAAAACACAGAGAAAAACTGCCAGGCATACTAATTCCATCTTTAACAAACTTTGTAACCACAACCCTGGGAGAGGCAGGCACTGAGTGCTGCCCAGCCGGGGGGCTCTGGCTGCCCCTCCAACTCCTGGAGTACTTGTTTGGGGGTCCTGCGTAAACCATCGTGGCCCTCCCATATGCTCTTTTTGGTCATCCCTGTTCTGTTAGCCTGTACCTGATCATTCCTTTTCTGTTTTTGTCCCTGTTCTGTTTGCCTGTACCTGTTCCTCTTCTTCATGTCCCTGTTTGTATTCTTCTCGTCCCTGTTCGTTTTCATGTCCCTGTTGGGGGCGATTTGTGGCGTAAAGACCGCTCGGACACCGGGGTTCTTTCAGGATCTGTAACTGCTACCTCATTATTGATGACATAACTTGAACTCTCTCTTACTGAGGGCATAACTTCATCTCTCAGAGTGAGGGCACAACTTCATTCTATCCCTTATTCAGGAAAGGCTCCCTTCCTATAACTTCCACCTCACAGCAGTACCTTTCCACTAATTAGTCATTGGTTAAACAATTTTGCCCTGCAACAGCAAACACCCAGCCACTTCCATGCATTAATGGCTGGAGAACTAGCCACCGCAGACAAGAAGGTGTCACCTGAATCACCCTTCTTTGTTCCCTCTCAAATCTTTAAATTCCTGATGGCCTCATCTTTAAGAGTCGGATGTTATCACCAACCATGGGGCCTGTCGACCCCCATGGCCAGACTCCCACATCTCCCCCTTCTTTATTAACATAAGAAAGCGCGATTAACACAAATTAAGAAGGCAGGACCAACACAAACTAAAACACAGAGAAAAACTGCCAGGCATACTAAGTCTATCTTTAACAATCTTTGTAAAACCGCCCCTGGGAGAGGCAGGAACTGAGTGCTGCCCAGCCGGGGGGCTCTGGCTGCCCCTCCAACTCCTGGAGTCCTTGTTTGTGGGTCCAGCATACGCCAGTGGGACCCTCCCATATGCTGTTTTTTGTTTCTCCCTGCTCTGTTAGCCTGTCCCTGTTCCTGTTCTTCATGTCCCTGTTTAAGGTGTCTCCTGAATCACCCTTCTTTGTTCCCTCTCAAGGCTTTACTTTCCTGATGGCCTCATCTTTAAGAGTCAGATGTTATCACCAACCATGGGACTTGTCGACCCCCACGGCCATGCTCCCACAACTCCCCCTTCTTTATTAACATAAAAGAGCTCGATTAACACAAATTAAGAAAGCAGGTTTGACACAAATTATGAAGGCGCGATTAACAGAAATTAAGAAAGCAAGAGTAACACAAATTAAGAAAGCACTATTAACACAAACTAAAATACAGAGAAAAACTGCCAGGCATACTAATTCCATCTTTAACAAACTTTGTAACCCCATCCCTGGGAGAGGCAGGCACTGAGTGCTTCCCAGCTGGGGGGCTCTGGCTGCCCCTCCAACTCCTGGAGTCCTTGTTTGTGGGTCCTGCCTATGCCAGCGAGACCCTCCCATACGCTGTTTTTTGTTTGTCGCTGTTCTGATGGCATGTCCCTATTCATTCCTTTTTTCTTTTGTCCCTGTTCTGTTAGCCTGTCCCTGTTCCTGTTCTTCATGTCCCTGCTTAAGGTGTCTCCTGAATCACCCTTCTTTGTTCCCTCTCAAGGCTTTACTTTCCTGATGGTCTCTACTTTAAGAGTCCGATGTTATCACCAACCATGGGGCTTGTCGACCCCCATGGCCACACTCCCACATCTTCCCCTTCTTCATTAACTTAAGAAAGCGCGATTAACACAAATTAAGAAGGCAGGATCAACACAAACTAAAACACAGAGAAAAACTGCCAGGCATACTAATTCCATCTTTTACAGACCTTGTAACCCCATCCCTGGGAGATGCAGGCACTGAGTGCTGCCCAGCAGGGGGGCTCTGGCTGCCCCTCCAACTCCTGGAGTCCTTCTTTGTGGGTCCTGCCTATGCCAGCGAGACCCTCCCATACGCTGTTTTTTGTTTGTCCCTGTTCTGATAGCCTGTCCCTATTCATTCCTTTTTTCTTTTCCTCCCTGTTCTGTTAGACTATCCCTGTTCCTGTTCTTCATGTCCCTGGTTAAGGTGTCTCCTGAATCACCCTTCTTTGTTCCCTCTCAAGGCTTTGCTTTCCTGATGGTCTCATCTTTAAGAGTCGGATGTTATCACCAACCATGGGGCCTGTCGACCCCCATGGCCACACTCCCACATCTTCCCCTTCTTTATTAACATAAGAAAGCGCGATTAACACAAATTAAGAAGGCAGGATCAACACAAACTAAAACACAGAGAAAAACTGCCAGGCATACTAAGTCTATCTTTAACAATCTTTGTAAAACCGTCCCTGGGAGAGGCAGGAACTGAGTGCTGCCCAGCCGGGGGGCTCTGGCTGCCCCTCCAACTCCTGGAGTCCTTGTTTGTGGGTCCAGCATACGCCAGTGGGACCCTCCCATATGCTGTTTTTTGTTTCTCCCTGCTCTGTTAGCCTGTCCCTGTTCCTGTTCTTCATGTCCCTGTTTAAGGTGTCTCCTGAATCACCCTTCTTTGTTCCCTCTCAAGGCTTTACTTTCCTGATGGCCTCATCTTTAAGAGTCAGATGTTATCACCAACCATGGGACTTGTCGACCCCCACGGCCATGCTCCCACAACTCCCCCTTCTTTATTAACATAAAAGAGCTCGATTAACACAAATTAAGAAAGCAGGTTTGACACAAATTATGAAGGCGCGATTAACAGAAATTAAGAAAGCAAGAGTAACACAAATTAAGAAAGCACTATTAACACAAACTAAAACACAGAGAAAAACTGCCAGGCATACTAATTCCATCTTTTACAGACCTTGTAACCCCATCCCTGGGAGATGCAGGCACTGAGTGCTGCCCAGCCGGGGGGCTCTGGCTGCCCCTCCAACTCATGGAGTCCTTGTTTGGGGGTCCTGCGTAAACCATCGTGACCCTCCCATATGCTCTTTTTGGTCATCCCTGTTCTGTTAGCCTGTACCTGATCATTCCTTTTCTGTTTTTGTCCCTGTTCCGTTTGCCTGTCCCTATTCATTCCTTTTTTGTTTTTGTCCCTGTGCTGTTTGCCTGTCCCTGTTCCTCTTCTTCATGTCCCTGTTTGTTTTCTTCTTGTCCCTGTTCGTTTTCATGTCCCTGTTGGGGGGCGATTTGTGGCGTAAAGACCGCACGGACACCGGGGTTCTTTCAGGATCTGTAACTGCTACCTCATTATTGATGACATAACTTGAACTCTCTCTTACTGAGGGCATAACTTCATCTCTCAGAGTGAGGGCACAACTTCATTCTATCCCTTATTCAGGAAAGGCTCCCTTCCTATAACTTCCACCTCACAGCAGTACCTTTCCACTAACTAGTCATTGGTTAAACAATTTTGCCCTGCAACAGCAAACACCCAGCCACTTCCATGCATTAATGGCTGGAGAACTAGCCACCCCAGACAAGAAGGTGTCACCTGAATCACCCTTCTTTGTTCCCTCTCAAATCTTTAAATTCCTGATGGCCTCATCTTTAAGAGTCGGATGTTATCACCAACCATGGGGCCTGTCGACCCCCATGGCCACACTCCCACATCTTCCCCTTCTTTATTAACATAAGAAAGCGCGATTAACACAAATTAAGAAGGCAGGACCAACACAAACTAAAACACAGAGAAAAACTGCCAGGCATACTAAGTCTATCTTTAACAATCTTTGTAAAACCAGCCGTGGGAGAGGCAGGCACTGAGTGCTGCCCAGCCGGGGGGCTCTGGCTGCCCCTCCAACTCCTGGAGTCCTTGTTTGGGGGTCCTGCCTATGACAGCGAGACCCTCCCATACGCTGTTTTTTGTTTGTCCCTGTTCTGATAGCATGTCCCTATTCATTCCTTTTTTGTTTTTGTCCCTGTTCTGTTAGACTATCCCTGTTCCTGTTCTTCATGTCCCTGCTTAAGGTGTCTCCTGAATCACCCTTCTTTGTTCCCTCTCAAGGCTTTACTTTCCTGATGGACTCATCTTTAAGAGTCGGATGTGATCACCAACCATGGGGCTTGTCGACCCCCATGGCCACACTCCCACATCTTCCCCTTCTTTATTAACTTAAGAAAGCGCGATTAACACAAATTAAGAAGGCAGGATCAGCACAAACTAAAACACAGAGAAAAACTGCCAGGCATGCTAAGTCTATCTTCAACAAACTTTGCAACCCCATCCCTGGGAGAGGCAGGCACTGAGTGCTGCCCAGCCGGGGGGCTCTGGCCGCCCCTCCAACTCCTGGAGTCCTTCTTTGTGGGTCCTGCCTATGCCAGTGGGACCCTCCCATATGCTCTTTTTTGTTTCTCCCTGCTCTGTTAGCCTGTCCCTGTTCCTGTTCTTCATGTCCCTGTTTAAGGTGTCTCCTGAATCACCCTACTTTGTTCCCTCTCAACTCTTTACTTTCCTGATGGCCTCATCTTTAAGAGTTGGATGTTATCACCAACCATAGGGCTTGTGGACCCCCATGGCCATGCTCCCACATCTCCCCCTTCTTTATTAACATAAAAGAGCTCGATTAACACAAATTAAGAAAGCAGGTTTAACACAAATTAAGAAGGCGCGATTAACAGAAATTAAGAAAGCAAGAGAAACACAAATTAAGAAAGCACTCAACACAAATTAAAATACAGAGAAATAGTGCCAGGCATACTAATTCCATCTTTAACAAACTTTGCAACCCCATCCCTGGGAGAGGCAGGCACTGAGTGCTTCCCAGCTGGGGGGCTCTGGCTGCCCCTCCAACTCCTGGAGTCCTTGTTTGTGGGTCCAGCATATGCCAGTGGGACCCTCCCATATGCTGTTTTTTGTTTCTCCCTGCTCTGTTAGCCTGTCCCTGTTCCTGTTCTTCATGTCCCTGTTTAAGGTGTCTCCTGAATCACCCTTCTTTGTTCCCTCTCAAGGCTTTACTTTCCTCATGGCCTCATCTTTAAGAGTCGGATGTGATCACCAACCATGGGGCTTGTGGACCCCCATGGCCACACTCCCACATCTCCTCCGTCTTTATTAACATAAGAAAGCGCAGATAACACAAATTAAGAAGGCAGGATCAACACAAACTAAAACACAGAGTAAAACTGCCAGGCATACTAAGACTATCTTTAACAAACTTTGCAACCCCATCCCTGGGAGAGGCAGGCACTGAGTGCTGCCCAGCCGGGGGGCTCTGGCTGCCCCTCCAACTCCTGGAGTCCTTGTTTGTGGGTCCTGCGTAAGCCAGCGTGACCCTCCCATAAGCTCTTTTTGTTCGTCCCTGTTCTGTTAGCCTGTACCTATTCATTCCTTTTTTTTTCTTTTTCCTGTTCCGTTTGCCTGTCCCTGTTCCTGTTCTTCATGTCCCTGTTTGTTTTCTTCTCGTCCCTGTTCGTTTTCTTGTCCCTGTTGGGGGGCGATTTGTGGCGTAAAGACCGCACGGACACCGGGGTTCTTTCAGGATCTGTAACTGCTACCTCTTTATTGATGACATAACTTGAACTCTCTCTTACTGAGGGCATAACTTCATCTCTCAGAGTGAGGGCACAACTTCATTCTATCCCTTATTCAGGAAAGGCTCCCTTCCTATAACTTCCGCCTCACAGCAGTACCTTTCCACTAACTAGTCATTGGTCAACAACTTTGCCCGGCAACAGCAAACACCCAGCAACTTCCATGCTTTAATGGCTGGAGAAGAAGCCACCCCAGACAAGAAGGTGTCACCTGAATCACCCTTCTTTGTTCCCTCTCAACTCTTTAAATTCCTGATGGTCTCATCCTTAAGAGTCGGATGTTATTACCAACCATGGGGCTTGTCGTCCCCCATGGCCACACTCCCACATCTCCTCCTTCTTTATTAACATAAGAAAGCGCAATTAACACAAATTAAGAAGGCAGGATCAACACAAACTAAAACACAGAGATAAACTGCCAGGCATACTAATTCTATCTTTAACAATCTTTGTAAAACCATCCCTGGGAGAGGCAGGCACTGAGTGCTGCCCAGCCGGGGGGCTCTGGCTGCCCCTCCAACTCCTGGAGTCCTTGTTTGTGGGTCCAGCATACGCCAGTGGGACCCTCCCATATGCTGTTTTTTGTTTCTCCCTGCTCTGTTAGCCTGCCCCTGTTCCTGTTCTTCATGTCCCTGTTTAAGGTGTCTCCTGAATCACCCTTCTTTGTTCCCTCTCAAGGCTTTACTTTCCTGATGGCCTCGTCTTTAAGAGTCCGATGTTATCACCAACCATGGGACTTGTCGACCCCCATGGCCAGGCTCCCACATCTCCCCCTTCTTTATTAACCTAAAAGAGCTCGATTAACACAAATTAAGAAAGCAGGTTTAACACAAATTAAGAAGGCGCGATTAACAGAAATTAAGAAAGCAAGAGTAACACAAATTAAGAAAGCACTATTAACACAAACTAAAATACAGAGAAAAACTGCCAGGCATACTAATTCCATCTTTAACAAACTTTGTAACCCCATCCCTGGGAGAGGCAGGCACTGAGTGCTGCCCAGCCGGGGGGCTCTGGCTGCCCCTCCAACTCCTGGAGTCCTTGTTTGTGGGTCCAGCATACGCCAGTGGGACCCTCCCATATGCTGTTTTTTGTTTCTCCCTGCTCTGTTAGCCTGCCCCTGTTCCTGTTCTTCATGTCCCTGTTTAAGGTGTCTCCTGAATCACCCTTCTTTGTTCCCTCTCAAGGCTTTACTTTCCTGATGGCCTCGTCTTTAAGAGTCCGATGTTATCACCAACCATGGGACTTGTCGACCCCCATGGCCAGGCTCCCACATCTCCCCCTTCTTTATTAACATAAAAGAGCTCGATTAACACAAATTAAGAAAGCAGGTTTAACACAAATTAAGAAGGCGCGATTAACAGAAATTAAGAAAGCAAGAGTAACACAAATTAAGAAAGCACTATTAACACAAACTAAAATACAGAGAAAAACTGCCAGGCATACTAATTCCATCTTTAACAAACTTTGTAACCCCATCCCTGGGAGAGGCAGGCACTGAGTGCTTCCCAGCTTGGGGGCTCTGGCTGCCCCTCCAACTCCTGGAGTCCTTGTTTGTGGGTCCTGCCTATGCCAGCGAGACCCTCCCATACGCTGTTTTTTGTTTGTCCCTGTTCTGATAGCCTGTCCCTATTCATTCCTTTTTTGTATTTGTCCCTGTTCTGTTAGACTATCCCTGTTCCTGTTCTTCATGTCCCTGTTTAAGGTGTCTCCTGAATCACCCTTCTTTGTCCCCTCTCAAGGCTTTACTTTCCTCATGGCCTCATCTTTAAGAGTCGGATGTGATCACCAACCATGGGGCTTGTCGACCCCCATGGCCACACTCCCACATCTCCTCCTTCTTTATTAACATAAGAAAGCGCAATTAACACAAATTAAGAAGGCAGGATCAACACAAACTAAAACACAGAGAAAAACTGCCAGGCATACTAAGTCTATCTTTAACAATCTTTGTAAAACCATCCCTGGGAGAGACAGGCACTGAGTGCTGCCCAGCCGGGGGGCTCTGGTTGCCCCTCCAACTCCTGGAGTCCTTGTTTGTGGGTCCAGCATATGCCAGTGGGACCCTCCCATATGCTCTTTTTTGTTTCTCCCTGCTCTGTTAGCCTGTCCCTGTTCCTGTTCTTCATGTCCCTGGTTAAGGTGTCTCCTGAATCACCCTTCTTTGTTCCCTCTCAACTCTTTACTTTCCTGATGGCCTCATCTTTAAGAGTCAAATGTTATCAACAACCATGGGACTTGTCGACCCCCATGGCCAGGCTCCCACATCTCCCCCTTCTTTATTAACATAGAAGAGCTCGATTAACACAAATTAAGAAAGCAGGTTTAACACAAATTATGAAGGCGCGATTAACAGAAATTAAGAAAGCAAGAGAAACACAAATTAAGAAAGCACTCAACACAAATTAAAATACAGAGAAAAAGTGCCAGGCATACTAATTCCATCTTTAACAAACTTTGTAACCCCATCCCTGGGAGAGGCAGGCACTGAGTGCTTCCCAGCTGGGGGGCTCTGGCTGCCCCTCCAACTCCTGGAGTCCTTGTTTGTGGGTCCTGCCTATGCCAGTGGGACCCTCCCATACGCTGTTTTTTGTTTCTCCCTGCTCTGTTAGCCTGTCCCTGTTCCTGTTCTTCATGTCCCTGTTTAAGGTGTCTCCTGAATCACCCTTCTTTGTTCCCTCTCAAGGCTTTACTTTCCTCATGGCCTCATCTTTAAGAGTCGGATGTGATCACCAACCATGGGGCTTGTCGACCCCCATGGCCACACTCCCACATCTCCTCCTTCTTTATTAACATAAGAAAGCGCAATTAACACAAATTTAGAAGGCAGGATCAACACAAACTAAAACACAGAGAAAAACTGCCAGGCATACTAAGACTATCTTTAACAAACTTTGCAACCCCATCCCTGGGAGAGGCAGGCACTGAGTGCTGCCCAGCCGGGGGGCTCTGGCTGCCCCTCCAACTCCTGGAGTCCTTGTTTGTGGGTCCTGCGTAAGCCAGCGTGACCCTCCCATAAGCTCTTTTTGTTCGTCCCTGTTCTGTTAGCCTGTACCTATTCATTCCTTTTTTTTCTTTTTCCTGTTCCGTTTGCCTGTCCCTATTCATTCCTTTTTTGTTTTTGTCCCTGTTCTGTTTGCCTGTCCCTGTTCCTCTTCTTCATGTCCCTGTTTGTATTCTTCTCGTCCCTGTTCGTTTTCATGTCCCTGTTGGGGGGCGATTTGTGGCGTAAAGACCGCTCGGACACCGGGGTTCTTTCAGGATCTGTAACTGCTACCTCATTATTGATGACATAACTTGAACTCTCTCTTACTGAGGGCATAACTTCATCTCTCAGAGTGAGGGCACAACTTCATTCTATCCCTTATTCAGGAAAGGCTCCCTTCCTATAACTTCCGCCTCACAGCAGTACCTTTCCACTAACTAGTCATTGGTCAACAACTTTGCCCGGCAACAGCAAACACCCAGCCTCTTCCATGCATTAATGGCTGGAGAACTAGCCACCCCAGACAAGAAGGTGTCACCTGAATCACCCTTCTTTGTTCCCTCTCAACTCTTTAAATTCCTGATGGTCTCATCCTTAAGAGTTGGATGTTATCACCAACCATGGGACTTGTCGACCCCCATGGCCACGCTCCCACATCTCCCCCTTCTTTATTAACATAAAAGAGCTCGATTAACACAAATTAAGAAAGCAGGTTTAACACAAATTATGAAGGCGCGATTAACAGAAATTAAGAAAGCAAGAGTAACACAAATTAAGAAAGCACTATTAACACAAACTAAAATACAGAGAAAAACTGCCAGGCATACTAATTCCATCTTTTACAAACTTTGTAACCCCATCCCTGGGAGAGGCAGGCACTGAGTGCTGCCCAGCCGGGGGGCTCTGGCTGCCCCTCCAACTCCTGGAGTCCTTGTTTGTGGGTCCTGCCTATGCCAGTGGGACCCTCCCATATGCTGTTTTTTGTTTCTCCCTGCTCTGTTAGCCTGTCCCTGTTCCTGTTCTTCATGTCCCTGCTTAAGGTGTCTCCTGAATCACCCTTCTTTGTTCCCTCTCAAGGCTTTACTTTCCTCATGGCCTCATCTTTAAGAGTCGGATGTGATCACCAACCATGGGGCTTGTCGACCCCCATGGCCACACTCCCACATCTCCTCCTTCTTTATTAACATAAGAAAGCGCAATTAACACAAATTTAGAAGGCAGGATCAACACAAACTAAAACACAGAGAAAAACTGCCAGGCATACTAAGACTATCTTTAACAAACTTTGCAACCCCATCCCTGGGAGAGGCAGGCACTGAGTGCTGCCCAGCCGGGGGGCTCTAGCTGCCCCTCCAACTCCTGGAGTCCTTGTTTGTGGGTCCTGCGTAAGCCAGCGTGACCCTCCCATAAGCTCTTTTTGTTCGTCCCTGTTCTGTTAGCCTGTACCTATTCATTCCTTTTTTTTCTTTTTCCTGTTCCGTTTGCCTGTCCCTATTCATTCCTTTTTTGTTTTTGTCCCTGTTCTGTTTGCCTGTCCCTGTTCCTCTTCTTCATGTCCCTGTTTGTATTCTTCTCGTCCCTGTTCGTTTTCATGTCCCTGTTGGGGGGCGATTTGTGGCGTAAAGACCGCTCGGACACCGGGGTTCTTTCAGGATCTGTAACTGCTACCTCATTATTGATGACATAACTTGAACTCTCTCTTACTGAGGGCATAACTTCATCTCTCAGAGTGAGGGCACAACTTCATTCTATCCCTTATTCAGGAAAGGCTCCCTTCCTATAACTTCCGCCTCACAGCAGTACCTTTCCACTAACTAGTCATTGGTCAACAACTTTGCCCGGCAACAGCAAACACCCAGCCTCTTCCATGCATTAATGGCTGGAGAACTAGCCACCCCAGACAAGAAGGTGTCACCTGAATCACCCTTCTTTGTTCCCTCTCAACTCTTTAAATTCCTGATGGTCTCATCCTTAAGAGTTGGATGTTATCACCAACCATGGGACTTGTCGACCCCCATGGCCACGCTCCCACATCTCCCCCTTCTTTATTAACATAAAAGAGCTCGATTAACACAAATTAAGAAAGCAGGTTTAACACAAATTATGAAGGCGCGATTAACAGAAATTAAGAAAGCAAGA
The DNA here is from genome assembly GCF_964034855.1 of Anser brachyrhynchus. NCBI lineage: Eukaryota > Metazoa > Chordata > Aves > Anseriformes > Anatidae > Anser > Anser brachyrhynchus. The sequence goes on along the minus strand of NW_027663543.1, from coordinate 22,043 downwards.
GTAACACAAATTAAGAAAGCACTATTAACACAAACTAAAATACAGAGAAAAACTGCCAGGCATACTAATTCCATCTTTAACAAACTTTGTAACCCCATCCCTGGGAGAGGCAGGCACTGAGTGCTGCCCAGCCGGGGGGCTCTGGCTGCCCCTCCAACTCCTGGAGTCCTTGTTTCTGGGTCCTGCCTATGCCAGCGAGACCCTCCCATACGCTGTTTTTTGTTTGTCCCTGTTCTGTTAGCCTGTCCCTGTTCCTGTTCTTCATGTCCCTGTTTAAGGTGTCTCCTGAATCACCCTTTGTTCCCTCTCAGGGCTTTACTTTCCTGATGGTCTCATCTTTAAGAGTCTGATGTTATCACCAACCATGGGGCTTGTCGACCCCCATGGCCACACTCCCACATCTTCCCCTTCTTTATTAACTTAAGAAAGCGCGATTAACACAAATTAAGAAGGCAGAATCAGCACAAACTAAAACACAGATAAAAACTGCCAGGCATACTAAGTCTATCTTTAACAATCTTTGTAAAACCAGCCGTGGGAGAGGCAGGCACTGAGTGCTGCCCAGCCGGGGGCTCTGGCTGACCCTCCAACTCCTGGAGTCCTTGTTTGGGGGTCCTGCCTATGCCAGCGAGACCCTCCCATATGCTGTTTTTTGTTTGTCCCTGTTCCGTTTTCCTGTCCCTATTCATTCCTTTTTTGTTTTCGTCCGTGTTCTGTTAGACTATCCCTGTTCCTGTTCTTCATGTCCCTGTTTAAGGTGTCTCCTGAATCACCCTTCTTTGTTCCCTCTCAACTCTTTACTTTCCTGATGGCCTCATCTTTAAGAGTCGCATGTTATCACCAACCATGGGACTTGTCGACCCCCATGGCCATGCTCCCACATCTCCCCCTTCTTTATTAACATAAGAGAGCTCGATTAACACAAATTAAGAAAGCAGGTTTAACACAAATTAAGAAGGCGCGATTAACAGAAATTAAGAAAGCAAGAGAAACACAAATTAAGAAAGCACTCAACACAAATTAAAATACAGAGAAAAAGTGCCAGGCATACTAATTCCATCTTTAACAAACTTTGTAACCCCATCCCTGGGAGAGGCAGGCACTGAGTGCTTCCCAGCTGGGGGGCTCTGGCTGCCCCTCCAACTCCTGGAGTCCTTGTTTGTGGGTCCAGCATATGCCAGTGGGACCCTCCCATACGCTGTTTTTTGTTTCTCCCTGCTCTGTTAGCCTGTCCCTGTTCCTGTTCTTCATGTCCCTGTTTAAGGTGTCTCCTGAATCACCCTTCTTTGTTCCCTCTCAAGGCTTTACTTTCCTCATGGCCTCATCTTTAAGAGTCGGATGTGATCACCAACCATGGGGCTTGTCGACCCCCATGGCCACACTCCCACATCTCCTCCTTCTTTATTAACATAAGAAAGCGCAATTAACACAAATTAAGAAGGCAGGATCAACACAAACTAAAACACAGAGAAAAACTGCCAGGCATACTAAGATTATCTTTAACAAACTTTGCAACCCCATCCCTGGGAGAGGCAGGCACTGAGTGCTGCCCAGCCGGGGGGCTCTGGCTGCCCCTCCACCTCCTGGAGTCCTTGTTTGTGGGTCCTGCGTAAGCCAGCGTGACCCTCCCATAAGCTCTTTTTGTTCGTCCCTGTTCTGTTAGCCTGTCCCTATTCATTCCTTTTTTTTTCTTTTTCCTGTTCCGTTTGCCTGTCCCTATTCATTCCTTTTTTGTTTTTGTCCCTGTTCTGTTAGCCTGTCCCTGTTCCTGTTCTTCATGTCCCTGTTTAAGGTGTCTCCTGAATCACCCTACTTTGTTCCCTCTCAACTCTTTACTTTCCTGATGGCCTCATCTTTAAGAGTTGGATGTTATCACCAACCATGGGGCTTGTGGACCCCCATGGCCATGCTCCCACATCTCCCCCTTCTTTATTAACATAAAAGAGCTCGATTAACACAAATTAAGAAAGCAGGTTTAACACAAATTAAGAAGGCGCGATTAACAGAAATTAAGAAAGCAAGAGAAACACAAATTAAGAAAGCACTCAACACAAATTAAAATACAGAGAAAAAGTGCCAGGCATACTAATTCCATCTTTAACAAACTTTGTAACCCCATCCCTGGGAGAGGCAGGCACTGAGTGCTTCCCAGCTGGGGGGCTCTGGCTGCCCCTCCAACTCCTGGAGTCCTTGTTTGTGGGTCCAGCATATGCCAGTGGGACCCTCCCATATGCTGTTTTTTGTTTCTCCCTGCTCTGTTAGCCTGTCCCTGTTCCTGTTCTTCATGTCCCTGTTTAAGGTGTCTCCTGAATCACCCTTCTTTGTTCCCTCTCAAGGCTTTACTTTCCTCATGGCCTCATCTTTCAGAGTCGGATGTGATCACCAACCATGGGGCTTGTCGACCCCCATGGCCACACTCCCACATCTCCTCCTTCTTTATTAACATAAGAAAGCGCAATTAACACAAATTAAGAAGGCAGGATCAACACAAACTAAAACACAGAGAAAAACTGCCAGGCATACTAAGACTATCTTTAACAAACTTTGCAACCCCATCCCTGGGAGAGGCAGGCACTGAGTGCTGCCCAGCCGGGGGGCTCTGGCTGCCCCTCCAACTCCTGGAGTCCTTGTTTGTGGGTCCTGCGTAAGCCAGCGTGACCCTCCCATAAGCTCTTTTTGTTCGTCCCTGTTCTGTTAGCCTGTACCTATTCATTCCTTTTTTTTTCTTTTTCCTGTTCCGTTTTCCTGTCCCTATTCATTCCTTTTTTGTTTTTGTCCCTGTTCTGTTAGCCTGTCCCTGTTCCTGTTCTTCATGTCCCTGTTTGTTTTCTTCTCGTCCCTGTTCGTTTTCTTGTCCCTGTTGGGGGGCGATTTGTGGCGTAAAGACCGCACGGACAACGGGGTTCTTTCAGGATCTGTAACTGCTACCTCTTTATTGATGACATAACTTGAACTCTCTCTTACTGAGGGCATAACTTCATCTCTCAGAGTGAGGGCACAACTTCATTCTATCCCTTATTCAGGAAAGGCTCCCTTCCTATAACTTCCGCCTCACAGCAGTACCTTTCCACTAACTAGTCATTGGTCAAAAACTTTGCCCGGCAACAGCAAACACCCAGCCACTTCCATGCATTAATGGCTGGAGAACTAGCCACCCCAGACAAGAAGGTGTCACCTGAATCACCCTTCTTTGTTCCCTCTCAACTCTTTAAATTCCTGATGGTCTCATCCTTAAGAGTTGGATGTTATCACCAACCATGGGACTTGTCGACCCCCATGGCCATGCTCCCACATCTCCCCCTTCTTTATTAACATAAAAGAGCTCGATTAACACAAATTAAGAAAGCAGGTTTAACACAAATTATGAAGGCGCGATTAACAGAAATTAAGAAAGCAAGAGTAACACAAATTAAGAAAGCACTATTAACACAAACTAAAATACAGAGAAAAACTGCCAGGCATACTAATTCCATCTTTAACAAACTTTGTAACCCCATCCCTGGGAGAGGCAGGCACTGAGAGCTGCCCAGCCGGGGGGCTCTGGCTGCCCCTCCAACTCCTGGAGTCCTTGTTTCTGGGTCCTGCCTATGCCAGCGAGACCCTCCCATACGCTGTTTTTTGTTTGTCCCTGTTCTGTTAGCCTGTCCCTGTTCCTGTTCTTCATGTCCCTGTTTAAGGTGTCTCCTGAATCACCCTTTGTTACCTCTCAGGGCTTTACTTTCCTGATGGTCTCATCTTTAAGAGTCTGATGTTATCACCAACCATGGGGCTTGTCGACCCCCATGGCCACACTCCCACATCTTCCCCTTCTTTATTAACTTAAGAAAGCGCGATTAACACAAATTAAGAAGGCAGGATCAACACAAACTAAAACACAGAGAAAAACTGCCAGGCATACTAAGATTATCTTTAACAAACTTTGCAAGCCCATCCCTGGGAGAGGCAGGCACTGAGTGCTGCCCAACCGGGGGGCTCTGGCTGCCCCTCCACCTCCTGGAGTCCTTGTTTGTGGGTCCTGCGTAAGCCAGCGTGACCCTCCCATAAGCTCTTTTTGTTCGTCCCTGCTCTGTTAGCCTGTCCCTATTCATTCCTTTTTTTTTCTTTTTCCTGTTCCGTTTGCCTGTCCCTATTCATTCCTTTTTTGTTTTTGTCCCTGTTCTGTTAGCCTGTCCCTGTTCCTGTTCTTCATGTCCCTGTTTAAGGTGTCTCCTGAATCACCCTACTTTGTTCCCTCTCAACTCTTTACTTTCCTGATGGCCTCATCTTTAAGAGTTGGATGTTATCACCAACCATGGGGCTTGTGGACCCCCATGGCCATGCTCCCACATCTCCCCCTTCTTTATTAACATAAAAGAGCTCGATTAACACAAATTAAGAAAGCAGGTTTAACACAAATTATGAAGGCGCGATTAACAGAAATTAAGAAAGCAAGAGTAACACAAATTAAGAAAGCACTATTAACACAAACTAAAATACAGAGAAAAACTGCCAGGCATACTAATTCCATCTTTAACAAACTTTGTAACCCCATCCCTGGGAGAGGCAGGCACTGAGAGCTGCCCAGCCGGGGGGCTCTGGCTGCCCCTCCAACTCCTGGAGTCCTTGTTTCTGGGTCCTGCCTATGCCAGCGAGACCCTCCCATACGCTGTTTTTTGTTTGTCCCTGTTCTGTTAGCCTGTCCCTGTTCCTGTTCTTCATGTCCCTGTTTAAGGTGTCTCCTGAATCACCCTTTGTTACCTCTCAGGGCTTTACTTTCCTGATGGTCTCATCTTTAAGAGTCTGATGTTATCACCAACCATGGGGCTTGTCGACCCCCATGGCCACACTCCCACATCTTCCCCTTCTTTATTAACTTAAGAAAGCGCGATTAACACAAATTAAGAAGGCAGGATCAACACAAACTAAAACACAGAGAAAAACTGCCAGGCATACTAAGATTATCTTTAACAAACTTTGCAAGCCCATCCCTGGGAGAGGCAGGCACTGAGTGCTGCCCAACCGGGGGGCTCTGGCTGCCCCTCCACCTCCTGGAGTCCTTGTTTGTGGGTCCTGCGTAAGCCAGCGTGACCCTCCCATAAGCTCTTTTTGTTCGTCCCTGCTCTGTTAGCCTGTCCCTATTCATTCCTTTTTTTTTCTTTTTCCTGTTCCGTTTGCCTGTCCCTATTCATTCCTTTTTTGTTTTTGTCCCTGTTCTGTTAGCCTGTCCCTGTTCCTGTTCTTCATGTCCCTGTTTAAGGTGTCTCCTGAATCACCCTACTTTGTTCCCTCTCAACTCTTTACTTTCCTGATGGCCTCATCTTTAAGAGTTGGATGTTATCACCAACCATGGGGCTTGTGGACCCCCATGGCCATGCTCCCACATCTCCCCCTTCTTTATTAACATAAAAGAGCTCGATTAACACAAATTAAGAAAGCAGGTTTAACACAAATTAAGAAGGCGCGATTAACAGAAATTAAGAAAGCAAGAGAAACACAAATTAAGAAAGCACTCAACACAAATTAAAATACAGAGAAAAAGTGCCAGGCATACTAATTCCATCTTTAACAAACTTTGTAACCCCATCCCTGGGAGAGGCAGGCACTGAGTGCTTCCCAGCTGGGGGGCTCTGGCTGCCCCTCCAACTCCTGGAGTCCTTGTTTGTGGGTCCAGCATATGCCAGTGGGACCCTCCCATATGCTGTTTTTTGTTTCTCCCTGCTCTGTTAGCCTGTCCCTGTTCCTGTTCTTCATGTCCCTGTTTAAGGTGTCTCCTGAATCACCCTTCTTTGTTCCCTCTCAAGGCTTTACTTTCCTCATGGCCTCATCTTTAAGAGTCGGATGTGATCACCAACCATGGGGCTTGTGGACCCCCATGGCCACACTCCCACATCTCCTCCTTCTTTATTAACATAAGAAAGCGCAATTAACACAAATTAAGAAGGCAGGATCAACACAAACTAAAACACAGAGAAAAACTGCCAGGCATACTAAGACTATCTTTAACAAACTTTGCAACCCCATCCCTGGGAGAGGCAGGCACTGAGTGCTGCCCAGCCGGGGGGCTCTGGCTGCCCCTCCAACTCCTGGAGTCCTTGTTTGTGGGTCCTGCGTAAGCCAGCGTGACCCTCCCATAAGCTCTTTTTGTTCGTCCCTGTTCTGTTAGCCTGTACCTATTCATTCCTTTTTTTTTCTTTTTCCTGTTCCGTTTTCCTGTCCCTATTCATTCCTTTTTTGTTTTTGTCCCTGTTCTGTTAGCCTGTCCCTGTTCCTGTTCTTCATGTCCCTGTTTAAGGTGTCTCCTGAATCACCCTTCTTTGTTCCCTCTCAACTCTTTACTTTCCTGATGGCCTCATCTTTAAGAGTCGCATGTTATCACCAACCATGGGACTTGTCGACCCCCATGGCCATGCTCCCACATCTCCCCCTTCTTTATTAACATAAGAGAGCTCGATTAACACAAATTAAGAAAGCAGGTTTAACACAAATTAAGAAGGCGCGATTAACAGAAATTAAGAAAGCAAGAGAAACACAAATTAAGAAAGCACTCAACACAAATTAAAATACAGAGAAAAAGTGCCAGGCATACTAATTCCATCTTTAACAAACTTTGTAACCCCATCCCTGGGAGAGGCAGGCACTGAGTGCTTCCCAGCTGGGGGGCTCTGGCTGCCCCTCCAACTCCTGGAGTCCTTGTTTGTGGGTCCAGCATATGCCAGTGGGACCCTCCCATATGCTGTTTTTTGTTTCTCCCTGCTCTGTTAGCCTGTCCCTGTTCCTGTTCTTCATGTCCCTGTTTAAGGTGTCTCCTGAATCACCCTTCTTTGTTCCCTCTCAAGGCTTTACTTTCCTCATGGCCTCATCTTTAAGAGTCGGATGTGATCACCAACCATGGGGCTTGTCGACCCCCATGGCCACACTCCCACATCTCCTCCTTCTTTATTAACATAAGAAAGCGCAATTAACACAAATTAAGAAGGCAGGATCAACACAAACTAAAACACAGAGAAAAACTGCCAGGCATACTAATTCCATCTTTAACAAACTTTGTAACCCCATCCCTGGGAGAGGCAGGCACTGAGTGCTGCCCAGCCGGGGGGCTCTGGCTGCCCCTCCAACTCCTGGAGTCCTTGTTTGTGGGTCCTGCGTAAGCCAGCGTGACCCTCCCATAAGCTCTTTTTGTTCGTCCCTGTTCTGTTAGCCTGTACCTATTCATTCCTTTTTTTTTCTTTTTCCTGTTCCGTTTGCCTGTCCCTATTCATTCCTTTTTTGTTTTTGTCCCTGTTCTGTTAGCCTGTCCCTGTTCCTGTTCTTCATGTCCCTGTTTGTTTTCTTCTCGTCCCTGTTCGTTTTCTTGTCCCTGTTGGGGGGCGATTTGTGGCGTAAAGACCGCACGGACAACGCGGTTCTTTCAGGATCTGTAACTGCTACCTCTTTATTGATGACATAACTTGAACTCTCTCTTACTGAGGGCATAACTTCATCTCTCAGAGTGAGGGCACAACTTCATTCTATCCCTTATTCAGGAAAGGCTCCCTTCCTATAACTTCCGCCTCACAGCAGTACCTTTCCACTAACTAGTCATTGGTCAAAAACTTTGCCCGGCAACAGCAAACACCCAGCCACTTCCATGCATTAATGGCTGGAGAACTAGCCACCCCAGACAAGAAGGTGTCACCTGAATCACCCTTCTTTGTTCCCTCTCAACTCTTTAAATTCCTGATGGTCTCATCCTTAAGAGTCCGATGTTATCACCAACCATGGGACTTGTCGACCCCCATGGCCACGCTCCCACATCTCCCCCTTCTTTATTAACATAAAAGAGCTCGATTAACACAAATTAAGAAAGCAGGTTTAACACAAATTATGAAGGCGCGATTAACAGAAATTAAGAAAGCAAGAGTAACACAAATTAAGAAAGCACTATTAACACAAACTAAAATACAGAGAAAAACTGCCAGGCATACTAATTCCATCTTTAACAAACTTTGTAACCCCATCCCTGGGCGAGGCAGGCACTGAGTGCTGCCCAGCCGGGGGGCTCTGGCTGCCCCTCCAACTCCTGGAGTCCTTGTTTCTGGGTCCTGCCTATGCCAGCGAGACCCTCCCATACGCTGTTTTTTGTTTGTCCCTGTTCTGTTAGCCTGTCCCTGTTCCTGTTCTTCATGTCCCTGTTTGTATTCTTCTCGTCCCTGTTCGTTTTCATGTCCCTGTTGGGGGGCGATTTGTGGCGTAAAGACCGCTCGGACACCGGGGTTCTTTCAGGATCTGTAACTGCTACCTCATTATTGATGACATAACTTGAACTCTCTCTTACTGAGGGCATAACTTCATCTCTCAGAGTGAGGGCACAACTTCATTCTATCCCTTATTCAGGAAAGGCTCCCTTCCTATAACTTCCACCTCACAGCAGTACCTTTCCACTAACTAGTCATTGGTCAACAACTTTGCCCGGCAACAGCAAACACCCAGCCACTTCCATGCATTAATGGCTGGAGAACTAGCCACCCCAGACAAGAAGGTGTCACCTGAATCACCCTTCTTTGTTCCCTCTCAACTCTTTAAATTCCTGATGGCCTCATCTTTAAGAGTCGGATGTTATCACCAACCATGGGGCCTGTTGACCCCCATGGCCACACTCCCACATCTCCCCCTTCTTTATTAACATAAGAAAGCGCGATTAACACAAATTAAGAAGGCAGGATCAACACAAACTAAAACACAGAGAAAAACTGCCAGGCATACTAAGTCTATGTTTAACAACCTTTGTAAAACCATCCCTGGGAGAGGCAGGCACTGAGTGCTGCCCAGCCGGGGGGCTCTGGCTGCCCCTCCAACTCCTGGAGTCCTTGTTTGTGGGTCCTGCCTATGCCAGTGGGACCCTCCCATATGCTCTTTTTTGTTTCTCCCTGCTCTGTTAGCCTGTCCCTGTTCCTGTTCTTCATGTCCCTGTTTAAGGTGTCTCCTGAATCACCCTTCTTTGTTCCCTCTCAGGGCTTTACTTTCCTGATGGTCTCATCTTTAAGAGTCGGATGTTATCACCAACCATGGGACTTGTCGACCCCCATGGCCAGGCTCCCACATCTCCCCCTTCTTTATTAACATAAAAGAGCTCGATTAACACAAATTAAGAAAGCAGGTTTAACACAAATTAAGAAGTCACGATTAACAGAAATTAAGAAAGCTAGAGAAACACAAATTAAGAAAGCACTATTAACACAAATTAAAATACAGAGAAAAAATGCCAGGCATACTAATTCCATCTTTAACAAACTTTGTAACCACAACCCTGGGAGAGGCAGGCACTGAGTGCTGCCCAGCCGGGGGGCTCTGGCTGCCCCTCCAACTCCTGGAGTCCTTGTTTGGGGGTCCTGCCTATGCCAGCGAGACCCTCCCATACGCTGTTTTTTGTTTGTCCCTGTTCTGATAGCCTGTCCCTATTCATTACTTTTTTATTTTCGTCCCTGTTCTGTTAGACTATCCCTGTTCCTGTTCTTCATGTCCCTGTTTAAGGTGTCTCCTGAATCACCCTTCTTTGTTCCCTCTCAAGGCTTTACTTTCCTGATGGTCTCTACTTTATTAGTCAGATCTTATCACCAACCATGGGGCTTGTCTAACCCCATGGCCAGGCTCCCACATCTCCCCCTCCTTTATTAACATAAAAGAGCTCGATTAACACAAATTAAGAAAGCAGGTTTAACACAAATTAAGAAGGCGCGATTAACAGAAATTAAGAAAGCAAGAGAAACACAAATTAAGAAAGCACTATTAACACAAACTAAAATACAGAGAAAAACTGCCAGGCATACTAAGTCTATCTTTAACAAACTTTGTAACCCCATCCCTGGGAGAGGCAGGCACTGAGTGCTGCCCAGCCGGGGGGCTCTGGCTGCCCCTCCAACTCCTGGAGTCCTTGTTTGTGGGTCCTGCCTATGCCAGTGGGACCCTCCCATATGCTCTTTTTGGTCATCCCTGTTCTGTTAGCCTGTACCTGATCATTCCTTTTCTGTTTTTGTCCCTGTTCCGTTTTCCTGTCCCTATTCATTCCTTTTTTGTTTTTGTCCCTGTTCTGTTTGCCTGTCCCTGTTCCTCTTCTTCATGTCCCTGTTTGTATTCTTCTCGTCCCTGTTCGTTTTCATGTCCCTGTTGGGGGGCGATTTGTGGCGTAAAGACCGCTCGGACACCGGGGTTCTTTCAGGATCTGTAACTGCTACCTCATTATTGATGACATAACTTGAACTCTCTCTTACTGAGGGCATAACTTCATCTCTCAGAGTGAGGGCACAACTTCATTCTATCCCTTATTCAGGAAAGGCTCCCTTCCTATAACTTCCACCTCACAGCAGTACCTTTCCACTAACTAGTCATTGGTCAACAACTTTGCCCGGCAAAAGCAAACACCCAGCCACTTCCATGCATTAATGGCTGGAGAACTAGCCACCCCAGACAAGAAGGTGTCACCTGAATCACCCTTCTTTGTTCCCTCTCAACTCTTTAAATTCCTGATGGCCTCATCTTTAAGAGTCGGATGTTATCACCAACCATGGGGCCTGTTGACCCCCATGGCCACACTCCCACATCTCCCCCTTCTTTATTAACATAAGAAAGCGCGATTAACACAAATTAAGAAGGCAGGATCAACAGAAACTAAAACACAGAGAAAAACTGCCAGGCATACTAAGTCTATGTTTAACAACCTTTGTAAAACCATCCCTGGGAGAGGCAGGCACTGAGTGCTGCCCAGCCGGGGGGCTCTGGCTGCCCCTCCAACTCCTGGAGTCCTTGTTTGTGGGTCCTGCCTATGCCAGTGGGACACTCCCATATGCTGTTTTTTGTTTCTCCCTGCTCTGTTAGCCTGTCCCTGTTCCTGTTCTTCATGTCCCTCTTTAAGGTGTCTCCTGAATCACCCTTCTTTGTTCCCTCTGAACTCTTTACTTTCCTGATGGCCTCATCTTTAAGAGTCGGATGTTATCACCAACCATGGGACTTGTCGACCCCCATGGCTATGCTCCCACATCTCCCCCTTCTTTATTAACATAAAAGAGCTCGATTAACACAAATTAAGAAAGCAGGTTTAACCCAAATTATGAAGGCGCGATTAACAGAAATTAAGAAAGCTAGAGAAACACAAATTAAGAAAGCACTATTAACACAAATTAAAATACAGAGAAAAACTGCCAGGCATACTAATTCCATCTTTAACAAACTTTGTAACCACAACCCTGGGAGAGGCAGGCACTGAGTGCTGCCCAGCCGGGGGGCTCTGGCTGCCCCTCCAACTCCTGGAGTCCTTGTTTGGGGGTCCTGCCTATGCCAGCGAGACCCTCCCATACGCTGTTTTTTGTTTGTCCCTGTTCTGATAGCATGTCCCTATTCATTCCTTTTTTGTTTTTGTCCCTGTTCTGTTAGACTATCCCTGTTCCTGTTCTTCATGTCCCTGCTTAAGGTGTCTCCTGAATCACCCTTCTTTGTTCCCTCTCAAGGCTTTACTTTCCTGATGGACTCATCTTTAAGAGTCGGATGTGATCACCAACCATGGGGCTTGTCGACCCCCATGGCCACACTCCCACATCTTCCCCTTCTTTATTAACTTAAGAAAGCGCAATTAACACAAATTAAGAAGGCAGGATCAGCACAAACTAAAACACAGAGAAAAACTGCCAGGCATACTAAGTCTATCTTCAACAAACTTTGCAACCCCATCCCTGGGAGAGGCAGGCACTGAGTGCTGCCCAGCCGGGGGGCTCTGGCTGCCCCTCCAACTCCTGGAGTCCTTCTTTGTGGGTCCTGCCTATGCCAGTGGGACCCTCCCATATGCTGTTTTTTGTTTCTCCCTGCTCTGTTAGCCTGTCCCTGTTCCTGTTCTTCATGTCCCTGTTTAAGGTGTCTCCTGAATCACCCTACTTTGTTCCCTCTCAACTCTTTACTTTCCTGATGGCCTCATCTTTAAGAGTTGGATGTTATCACCAACCATGGGGCTTGTGGACCCCCATGGCCATGCTCCCACATCTCCCCCTTCTTTATTAACATAAAAGAGCTCGATTAACACAAATTAAGAAAGCAGGTTTAACACAAATTAAGAAGGCGCGATTAACAGAAATTAAGAGAGCAAGAGAAACACAAATTAAGAAAGCACTCAACACAAATTAAAATACAGAGAAAAAGTGCCAGGCATACTAATTCCATCTTTAACAAACTTTGTAACCCCATCCCTGGGAGAGGCAGGCACTGAGTGCTTCCCAGCTGGGGGGCTCTGGCTGCCCCTCCAACTCCTGGAGTCCTTGTTTGTGGGTCCAGCATATGCCAGTGGGACCCTCCCATATGCTGTTTTTTGTTTCTCCCTGCTCTGTTAGCCTGTCCCTGTTCCTGTTCTTCATGTCCCTGTTTAAGGTGTCTCCTGAATCACCCTTCTTTGTTCCCTCTCAAGGCTTTACTTTCCTCATGGCCTCATCTTTAAGAGTCGGATGTGATCACCAACCATGGGGCTTGTCGACCCCCATGGCCACACTCCCACATCTCCTCCTTCTTTATTAACATAAGAAAGCGCAATTAACACAAATTAAGAAGGCAGGATCAACACAAACTAAAACACAGAGAAAAACTGCCAGGCATACTAAGACTATCTTTAACAAACTTTGCAACCCCATCCCTGGGAGAGGCAGGCACTGAGTGCTGCCCAGCCGGGGGGCTCTGGCTGCCCCTCCAACTCCTGGAGTCCTTGTTTGGGGGTCCTGCGTAAGCCAGCGTGACCCTCCCATAAGCTCTTTTTGTTCGTCCCTGTTCTGTTAGCCTGTACCTATTCATTCCTTTTTTTTTCTTTTTCCTGTTCCGTTTGCCTGTCCCTATGCATTCCTTTTTTGTTTTTGTCCCTGTTCTGTTAGCCTGTCCCTGTTCCTGTTCTTCATGTCCCTGTTTGTTTTCTTATCGTCCCTGTTCGTTTTCTTGTCCCTGTTGGGGGGCGATTTGTGGCGTAAAGACCGTACGGACAACGGGGTTCTTTCAGGATCTGTAACTGCTACCTCTTTATTGATGACATAACTTGAACTCTCTCTTACTGAGGGCATAACTTCATCTCTCAGAGTGAGGGCACAACTTCATTCTATCCCTTATTCAGGAAAGGCTCCCTTCCTATAACTTCCGCCTCACAGCAGTACCTTTCCACTAACTAGTCATTGGTCAAAAACTTTGCCCGGCAACAGCAAACACCCAGCCACTTCCATGCATTAATGGCTGGAGAACTAGCCACCCCAGACAAGAAGGTGTCACCTGAATCACCCTTCTTTGTTCCCTCTCAACTCTTTAAATTCCTGATGGTCTCATCCTTAAGAGTCCGATGTTATCACCAACCATGGGACTTGTCGACCCCCATGGCCACGCTCCCACATCTCCCCCTTCTTTATTAACCTAAAAGAGCTCGATTAACACAAATTAAGAAAGCAGGTTTAACACAAATTATGAAGGCGCGATTAACAGAAATTAAGAAAGCAAGAGTAACACAAATTAAGAAAGCACTATTAACACAAACTAAAATACAGAGAAAAACTGCCAGGCATACTAATTCCATCTTTAACAAACTTTGTAACCCCATCCCTGGGCGAGGCAGGCACTGAGTGCTGCCCAGCCGGGGGGCTCTGGCTGCCCCTCCAACTCCTGGAGTCCTTGTTTCTGGGTCCTGCCTATGCCAGCGAGACCCTCCCATACGCTGTTTTTTGTTTGTCCCTGTTCTGTTAGCCTGTCCCTGTTCCTGTTCTTCATGTCCCTGTTTAAGGTGTCTCCTGAATCACCCTTTGTTCCCTCTCAGGGCTTTACTTTCCTGATGGTCTCATCTTTAAGAGTCCGATGTTATCACCAACCATGGGGCCTGTCGACCCCCATGGCCACACTCCCACATCTTCCCCTTCTTTATTAACATAAGAAAGCGCGATTAACACAAATTAAGAAGGCAGGATCAACACAAACTAAAACACAGAGAAAAACTGCCAGGCATACTAAGTCTATGTTTAACAACCTTTGTAACGCCATCCCTGGGAGAGGCAGGCACTGAGTGCTGCCCAGCCGGGGGGCTCTGGCTGCCCCTCCAACTCCTGGAGTCCTTGTTTGTGGGTCCTGCCTATGCCAGTGGGACCCTCCCATATGCTCTTTTTTGTTTCTCCCTGCTCTGTTAGCCTGTCCCTGTTCCTGTTCTTCATGTCCCTGTTTAAGGTGTCTCCTGAATCACCCTTCTTTGTTCCCTCTCAGGGCTTTACTTTCCTGATGGTCTCATCTTTAAGAGTCGGATGTTATCACCAACCATGGGACTTGTCGACCCCCATGGCCAGGCTCCCACATCTCCCCCTTCTTTATTAACATAAAAGAGCTCGATTAACACAAATTAAGAAAGCAGGTTTAACACAAATTAAGAAGTCACGATTAACAGAAATTAAGAAAGCTAGAGAAACACAAATTAAGAAAGCACTATTAACACAAATTAAAATACAGAGAAAAAATGCTAGGCATACTAATTCCATCTTTAACAAACTTTGTAACCCCATCCCTGGGAGAGGCAGGCACTGAGTGCTGCCCAGCCGGGGGGCTCTGGCTGCCCCTCCAACTCCTGGAGTCCTTGTTTGTGGGTCCTGCCTATGCCAGTGGGACCCTCCCATATGCTCTTTTTGGTCATCCCTGTTCTGTTAGCCTGTACCTGATCATTCCTTTTCTGTTTTTGTCCCTGTTCCATTTTCCTGTCCCTATTCATTCCTTTTTTTTTTTTGTCCCTGTTCTGTTTGCCTGTCCCTGTTCCTCTTCTTCATGTCCCTGTTTGTATTCTTCTCGTCCCTGTTCGTTTTCATGTCCCTGTTGGGGGGCGATTTGTGGCGTAAAGACCGCTCGGACACCGGGGTTCTTTCAGGATCTGTAACTGCTACCTCATTATTGATGACATAACTTGAACTCTCTCTTACTGAGGGCATAACTTCATCTCTCAGAGTGAGGGCACAACTTCATTCTATCCCTTATTCAGGAAAGGCTCCCTTCCTATAACTTCCACCTCACAGCAGTACCTTTCCACTAACTAGTCATTGGTCAACAACTTTGCCCGGCAAAAGCAAACACCCAGCCACTTCCATGCATTAATGGCTGGAGAACTAGCCACCCCAGACAAGAAGGTGTCACCTGAATCACCCTTCTTTGTTCCCTCTCAACTCTTTAAATTCCTGATGGCCTCATCTTTAAGAGTCGGATGTTATCACCAACCATGGGGCCTGTTGACCCCCATGGCCACACTCCCACATCTCCCCCTTCTTTATTAACATAAGAAAGCGCGATTAACACAAATTAAGAAGGCAGGATCAACAGAAACTAAAACACAGAGAAAAACTGCCAGGCATACTAAGTCTATGTTTAACAACCTTTGTAAAACCATCCCTGGGAGAGGCAGGCACTGAGTGCTGCCCAGCCGGGGGGCTCTGGCTGCCCCTCCAACTCCTGGAGTCCTTGTTTGTGGGTCCTGCCTATGCCAGTGGGACACTCCCATATGCTGTTTTTTGTTTCTCCCTGCTCTGTTAGCCTGTCCCTGTTCCTGTTCTTCATGTCCCTCTTTAAGGTGTCTCCTGAATCACCCTTCTTTGTTCCCTCTGAACTCTTTACTTTCCTGATGGCCTCATCTTTAAGAGTCGGATGTTATCACCAACCATGGGACTTGTCGACCCCCATGGCTATGCTCCCACATCTCCCCCTTCTTTATTAACATAAAAGAGCTCGATTAACACAAATTAAGAAAGCAGGTTTAACCCAAATTATGAAGGCGCGATTAACAGAAATTAAGAAAGCTAGAGAAACACAAATTAAGAAAGCACTATTAACACAAATTAAAATACAGAGAAAAACTGCCAGGCATACTAATTCCATCTTTAACAAACTTTGTAACCACAACCCTGGGAGAGGCAGGCACTGAGTGCTGCCCAGCCGGGGGGCTCTGGCTGCCCCTCCAACTCCTGGAGTCCTTGTTTGGGGGTCCTGCCTATGCCAGCGAGACCCTCCCATACGCTGTTTTTTGTTTGTCCCTGTTCTGATAGCATGTCCCTATTCATTCCTTTTTTGTTTTTGTCCCTGTTCTGTTAGACTATCCCTGTTCCTGTTCTTCATGTCCCTGCTTAAGGTGTCTCCTGAATCACCCTTCTTTGTTCCCTCTCAAGGCTTTACTTTCCTGATGGACTCATCTTTAAGAGTCGGATGTGATCACCAACCATGGGGCTTGTCGACCCCCATGGCCACACTCCCACATCTTCCCCTTCTTTATTAACTTAAGAAAGCGCAATTAACACAAATTAAGAAGGCAGGATCAGCACAAACTAAAACACAGAGAAAAACTGCCAGGCATACTAAGTCTATCTTCAACAAACTTTGCAACCCCATCCCTGGGAGAGGCAGGCACTGAGTGCTGCCCAGCCGGGGGGCTCTGGCTGCCCCTCCAACTCCTGGAGTCCTTCTTTGTGGGTCCTGCCTATGCCAGTGGGACCCTCCCATATGCTGTTTTTTGTTTCTCCCTGCTCTGTTAGCCTGTCCCTGTTCCTGTTCTTCATGTCCCTGTTTAAGGTGTCTCCTGAATCACCCTACTTTGTTCCCTCTCAACTCTTTACTTTCCTGATGGCCTCATCTTTAAGAGTTGGATGTTATCACCAACCATGGGGCTTGTGGACCCCCATGGCCATGCTCCCACATCTCCCCCTTCTTTATTAACATAAAAGAGCTCGATTAACACAAATTAAGAAAGCAGGTTTAACACAAATTAAGAAGGCGCGATTAACAGAAATTAAGAGAGCAAGAGAAACACAAATTAAGAAAGCACTCAACACAAATTAAAATACAGAGAAAAAGTGCCAGGCATACTAATTCCATCTTTAACAAACTTTGTAACCCCATCCCTGGGAGAGGCAGGCACTGAGTGCTTCCCAGCTGGGGGGCTCTGGCTGCCCCTCCAACTCCTGGAGTCCTTGTTTGTGGGTCCAGCATATGCCAGTGGGACCCTCCCATATGCTGTTTTTTGTTTCTCCCTGCTCTGTTAGCCTGTCCCTGTTCCTGTTCTTCATGTCCCTGTTTAAGGTGTCTCCTGAATCACCCTTCTTTGTTCCCTCTCAAGGCTTTACTTTCCTCATGGCCTCATCTTTAAGAGTCGGATGTGATCACCAACCATGGGGCTTGTCGACCCCCATGGCCACACTCCCACATCTCCTCCTTCTTTATTAACATAAGAAAGCGCAATTAACACAAATTAAGAAGGCAGGATCAACACAAACTAAAACACAGAGAAAAACTGCCAGGCATACTAAGACTATCTTTAACAAACTTTGCAACCCCATCCCTGGGAGAGGCAGGCACTGAGTGCTGCCCAGCCGGGGGGCTCTGGCTGCCCCTCCAACTCCTGGAGTCCTTGTTTGGGGGTCCTGCGTAAGCCAGCATGACCCTCCCATAAGCTCTTTTTGTTCGTCCCTGTTCTGTTAGCCTGTACCTATTCATTCCTTTTTTTTTCTTTTTCCTGTTCCGTTTGCCTGTCCCTATGCATTCCTTTTTTGTTTTTGTCCCTGTTCTGTTAGCCTGTCCCTGTTCCTGTTCTTCATGTCCCTGTTTGTTTTCTTATCGTCCCTGTTCGTTTTCTTGTCCCTGTTGGGGGGCGATTTGTGGCGTAAAGACCGTACGGACAACGGGGTTCTTTCAGGATCTGTAACTGCTACCTCTTTATTGATGACATAACTTGAACTCTCTCTTACTGAGGGCATAACTTCATCTCTCAGAGTGAGGGCACAACTTCATTCTATCCCTTATTCAGGAAAGGCTCCCTTCCTATAACTTCCGCCTCACAGCAGTACCTTTCCACTAACTAGTCATTGGTCAAAAACTTTGCCCGGCAACAGCAAACACCCAGCCACTTCCATGCATTAATGGCTGGAGAACTAGCCACCCCAGACAAGAAGGTGTCACCTGAATCACCCTTCTTTGTTCCCTCTCAACTCTTTAAATTCCTGATGGTCTCATCCTTAAGAGTCCGATGTTATCACCAACCATGGGACTTGTCGACCCCCATGGCCACGCTCCCACATCTCCCCCTTCTTTATTAACCTAAAAGAGCTCGATTAACACAAATTAAGAAAGCAGGTTTAACACAAATTATGAAGGCGCGATTAACAGAAATTAAGAAAGCAAGAGTAACACAAATTAAGAAAGCACTATTAACACAAACTAAAATACAGAGAAAAACTGCCAGGCATACTAATTCCATCTTTAACAAACTTTGTAACCCCATCCCTGGGCGAGGCAGGCACTGAGTGCTGCCCAGCCGGGGGGCTCTGGCTGCCCCTCCAACTCCTGGAGTCCTTGTTTCTGGGTCCTGCCTATGCCAGCGAGACCCTCCCATACGCTGTTTTTTGTTTGTCCCTGTTCTGTTAGCCTGTCCCTGTTCCTGTTCTTCATGTCCCTGTTTAAGGTGTCTCCTGAATCACCCTTTGTTCCCTCTCAGGGCTTTACTTTCCTGATGGTCTCATCTTTAAGAGTCCGATGTTATCACCAACCATGGGGCCTGTCGACCCCCATGGCCACACTCCCACATCTTCCCCTTCTTTATTAACATAAGAAAGCGCGATTAACACAAATTAAGAAGGCAGGATCAACACAAACTAAAACACAGAGAAAAACTGCCAGGCATACTAAGTCTATGTTTAACAACCTTTGTAACGCCATCCCTGGGAGAGGCAGGCACTGAGTGCTGCCCAGCCGGGGGGCTCTGGCTGCCCCTCCAACTCCTGGAGTCCTTGTTTGTGGGTCCTGCCTATGCCAGTGGGACCCTCCCATATGCTCTTTTTTGTTTCTCCCTGCTCTGTTAGCCTGTCCCTGTTCCTGTTCTTCATGTCCCTGTTTAAGGTGTCTCCTGAATCACCCTTCTTTGTTCCCTCTCAGGGCTTTACTTTCCTGATGGTCTCATCTTTAAGAGTCGGATGTTATCACCAACCATGGGACTTGTCGACCCCCATGGCCAGGCTCCCACATCTCCCCCTTCTTTATTAACATAAAAGAGCTCGATTAACACAAATTAAGAAAGCAGGTTTAACACAAATTAAGAAGTCACGATTAACAGAAATTAAGAAAGCTAGAGAAACACAAATTAAGAAAGCACTATTAACACAAATTAAAATACAGAGAAAAAATGCTAGGCATACTAATTCCATCTTTAACAAACTTTGTAACCACAACCCTGGGAGAGGCAGGCACTGAGTGCTGCCCAGCCGGGGGGCTCTGGCTGCCCCTCCAACTCCTGGAGTCCTTGTTTGGGGGTCCTGCCTATGCCAGCGAGACCCTCCCATACGCTGTTTTTTGTTTGTCCCTGTTCTGATAGCCTGTCCCTATTCATTACTTTTTTATTTTCGTCCCTGTTCTGTTAGACTATCCCTGTTCCTGTTCTTCATGTCCCTGTTTAAGGTGTCTCCTGAATCACCCTTCTTTGTTCCCTCTCAAGGCTTTACTTTCCTGATGGTCTCTACTTTATTAGTCAGATCTTATCACCAACCATGGGGCTTGTCTAACCCCATGGCCAGGCTCCCACATCTCCCCCTCCTTTATTAACATAAAAGAGCTCGATTAACACAAATTAAGAAAGCAGGTTTAACACAAATTAAGAAGGCGCGATTAACAGAAATTAAGAAAGCAAGAGAAACACAAATTAAGAAAGCACTATTAACACAAACTAAAATACAGAGAAAAACTGCCAGGCATACTAAGTCTATCTTTAACAAACTTTGTAACCCCATCCCTGGGAGAGGCAGGCACTGAGTGCTGCCCAGCCGGGGGGCTCTGGCTGCCCCTCCAACTCCTGGAGTCCTTGTTTGTGGGTCCTGCCTATGCCAGTGGGACCCTCCCATATGCTCTTTTTGGTCATCCCTGTTCTGTTAGCCTGTACCTGATCATTCCTTTTCTGTTTTTGTCCCTGTTCCGTTTTCCTGTCCCTATTCATTCCTTTTTTGTTTTTGTCCCTGTTCTGTTTGCCTGTCCCTGTTCCTCTTCTTCATGTCCCTGTTTGTATTCTTCTCGTCCCTGTTCGTTTTCATGTCCCTGTTGGGGGGCGATTTGTGGCGTAAAGACCGCTTGGACACCGGGGTTCTTTCAGGATCTGTAACTGCTACCTCATTATTGATGACATAACTTGAACTCTCTCTTACTGAGGGCATAACTTCATCTCTCAGAGTGAGGGCACAACTTCATTCTATCCCTTATTCAGGAAAGGCTCCCTTCCTATAACTTCCGCCTCACAGCAGTACCTTTCCACTAACTAGTCATTGGTCAACAACTTTGCCCGGCAACAGCAAACACCCAGCCACTTCCATGCATTAATGGCTGGAGAACTAGCCACCCCAGACAAGAAGGTGTCACCTGAATCACCCTTCTTTGTTCCCTCTCAACTCTTTAAATTCCTGATGGCCTCATCTTTAAGAGTCGGATGTTATCACCAACCATGGGGCCTGTCGACCCCCATGGCCACACTCCCACATCTCCCCCTTCTTTATTAACATAAAAGAGCTCGATTAACACAAATTAAGAAAGCAGGTTTAACACAAATTAAGAAGTCACGATTAACAGAAATTAAGAAAGCTAGAGAAACACAAATTAAGAAAGCACTATTAACACAAATTAAAATACAGAGAAAAAATGCCAGGCATACTAATTCCATCTTTAACAAACTTTGTAACCACAACCCTGGGAGAGGCAGGCACTGAGTGCTGCCCAGCCGGGGGGCTCTGGCTGCCCCTCCAACTCCTGGAGTCCTTGTTTGGGGGTCCTGCCTATGCCAGCGAGACCCTCCCATACGCTGTTTTTTGTTTGTCCCTGTTCTGATAGCCTGTCCCTATTCATTACTTTTTTATTTTCGTCCCTGTTCTGTTAGACTATCCCTGTTCCTGTTCTTCATGTCCCTGTTTAAGGTGTCTCCTGAATCACCCTTCTTTGTTCCCTCTCAAGGCTTTACTTTCCTGATGGACTCATCTTTAAGAGTCGGATGTGATCACCAACCATGGGGCTTGTCGACCCCCATGGCCACACTCCCACATCTTCCCCTTCTTTATTAACTTAAGAAAGTGCGATTAACACAAATTAAGAAGGCAGGATCAGCACAAACTAAAACACAGAGAAAAACTGCCAGGCATACTAAGTCTATCTTTAACAATCTTTGTAAAACCATCCCTGGGAGAGGCAGGCACTGAGTGCTGCCCAGCTGGGGGGCTCTGGCTGCCCCTCCAACTCCTGGAGTCCTTCTTTGTGGGTCCTGCCTATGCCAGTGGGACCCTCCCATATGCTGTTTTTTGTTTCTCCCTGCTCTGTTAGCCTGTCCCTGTTCCTGTTCTTCATGTCCCTGTTTAAGGTGTCTCCTGAATCACCCTACTTTGTTCCCTCTCAACTCTTTACTTTCCTGATGGCCTCATCATTAAGAGTTGGATGTTATCACCAACCATGGGGCTTGTGGACCCCCATGGCCATGCTCCCACATCTCCCCCTTCTTTATTAACATAAAAGAGCTCGATTAACACAAATTAAGAAAGCAGGTTTAACACAAATTAAGAAGGCGCGATTAACAGAAATTAAGAAAGCAAGAGAAACACAAATTAAGAAAGCACTCAACACAAATTAAAATACAGAGAAAAAGTGCCAGGCATACTAATTCCATCTTTAACAAACTTTGTAACCCCATCCCTGGGAGAGGCAGGCACTGAGTGCTTCCCAGCTGGGGGGCTCTGGCTGCCCCTCCAACTCCTGGAGTCCTTGTTTGTGGGTCCAGCATATGCCAGTGGGACCCTCCCATATGCTGTTTTTTGTTTCTCCCTGCTCTGTTAGCCTGTCCCTGTTCCTGTTCTTCATGTCCCTGTTTAAGGTGTCTCCTGAATCACCCTTCTTTGTTCCCTCTCAAGGCTTTACTTTCCTCATGGCCTCATCTTTAAGAGTCGGATGTGATCACCAACCATGGGGCTTGTCGACCCCCATGGCCACACTCCCACATCTCCTCCTTCTTTATTAACATAAGAAAGCGCAATTAACACAAATTAAGAAGGCAG